>NW_027521445.1:0-83647 GCF_052094955.1 Ictidomys tridecemlineatus
TGCCAAGCTCCAAACAACTACGAGTTGCCTGAAATTTCAGCAAACACTTTTTCACCCAATCTTGATGATACTTTCAGGTAATGATCAGTACACCAATCCCACTTGGCTCGCCAAATTTCGTTCTTTTAGGTTAAACCGTTCGTTTGCATTAAACGGTTTCATTTTGAGGTTTCACTCTGTTTTCTCCTATACGGATACATGTATTTGGAACTCTAAATCAAACACGGTTTGTGCTAGCTCTTTGAACTTGACACAATAAAGTAGTTTCAAGTTATATCTTTATGATTTGTTTGCTGTTGATGTAGCCCTAAGCAGAGACGGGCGAGAATCACTTTCATGGAAAGGGCCTGCCAAGCTTCCAAAAAACTACGAGTTTCCTGTAATCTCAGCAAACACTTTTTCACAAAATCTTGATGATACCTTCAGGTAATGATCAGTACACCAATCCCACTTGGTTTGCCAAATTTCGTTCTTCTAGGTTAAACCGTTCATTTGCAGTAACCTGTTTCATTTTGAGGTTTCACTCTGTTTTCTCCTATAGGGATACATGTATTTGGAACTCTAAATCAAACACGGTTTGTGCTAGCTCTTTGAAACTTGACACAATAAAGCCAGTTTCAAGTTCTATCTCTATGGTTTGTTTGCTGTTGATGCAGCCTTAAGCAGAGACTGGCGAGAATCACTTTCATGGAAAGGGCCTGCCTAACTTCCAAAAAACTACGAGTTGCCTGAAATCTCAGCAAACACTTTTTCACCCAATCTTGATGATACTTTCAGGTAATGATCAGTACACCAATCCCACTTGGCTCGCCAAAGTTCGTTCTTCTAGGTTAAACCATTCATTTGCAGTAAACGGTTTCATTTTGAGGTTTCACTCTCTTTTCTCCTATAGGGATACATGTATTTGGAACTCTAAATCAAACACGGTTTGTGCTAGCTCTTTGAAACTTGACACAATAAAGCAGTTTCAAGTTCTATCTCTATGGTTTGTTTGCTGTTGATGTAGCCCTAAGCAGAGACTGGCGAGAATCACTTTCATGGAGAGGGCCTGCCAAGCTTCCAAAAAACTACGAGTTGCCTGAAATCTAAGCAAACACTTTTTTACCCAATCTTGATGATACTTTCAGGTAATGATCAGTACACCAATCCCACTTGGCTCGCCAAAGTTCGTTCTTTTGGGTTAAACCGTTCATTTGCAGTAAACGGTTTCATTTTGAGGTTTCACTCTCTTTTCTCCTATAGGAATACATGTATTTGGCACTCTAAATCAAACACGGTTTGTGCTAGCTCTTTGAAACTTGACACAATAAAGCAGTTTCAAGTTCTATCTCTATGGTTTGTTTGCTGTTGATGTAGCCCTAAGCAGAGACTGGCGAGAATCACTTTCATGGAAAGGGCCTGCCAAGCTTCCAAAAAACTACGAGTTGCCTGAAATCTAAGCAAACACTTTTTCACCCAATCTTGATGATACTTTCAGGTAATGATCAGTACACCAATCCCACTTGGCTCGCCAAGTTTCGTTATTCTAGTTTAAACCGTTCCTTTGCAGTAAACGGTTTCATTTTGAGGTTTCACTCTGTTTTCTCCTATAGGGATACATGTATTTGGAACTCTAAATCAAACACGGTTTGTGCTAGCTCTTTGAAACTTGGACACAATAAAGCAGTTTCAAGTTCTATCTCTATGGTTTGTTTGCTGTTGATGTGCCCTAAGCAGAGACTGGCGAGAATCACTTTCATGGAGAGGGCCTGCCAGCTCCAAAAAACTACGAGTTGCCTGAAATCTCAGCAAACACTTTTTCACCCAATCTTGATGATACTTTCAGGTAATGATCAGTACACCAATCCCACTTGGCTAGCCAAATTTCGTTCTTCTAGGTTAAACTGTTCATTTGCAGTAACCGGTTTCATTTTGAGGTTTCACTCTGTTTTCTCCTATAGGGATACATGTATTTGGAACTCTAAAAATAACACGGTTTGTGCTAGCTCTTTGAAACTTGACACAATAAAGCAGTTTCAAGTTCTATCTGTATGGTTTGTTTGCTGTTGATGCAGCCCTAAGCAGAGACTGGCGAGAATCACTTTCATGGAAAGGGCCTGCCAAGCTTCCAAAAAACTACGAGTTGCCTGAAATCTCAGCAAACACTTTTTCACCCAATTTTGATGATACTTTCAGGTAATGATCAGTACACCAATCCCACTTGGCTCGCCAAATTTCGTTCTTCTAGATTAAACCGTTCGATTGCAGTAACCGGTTTCATTTTGAGGTTTTTCACTCTGTTTTCTCCTATAGGGATACATGTATTTGGAACTCTAAATCAAACACGGTTTGTGCTAGCTCTTTGAAACTTGACAAAATAGAGCAGTTTCAAGTTCTATCTCTATGGTTTGTTTGCTGTTGATGTAGCCCTCAGCAGAGACTGGCGAGAATCACTTTCATGGAAAGGGCCTGCCAAGCTTCCAAAAAACTACGAGTTGCCTGAAATCTCAGCAAACACTTTTTCACCCAATCTTGATGATACTTTCAGGTAATGATCAGTACACCAATCCCACTTGGTTCGCCAAATTTTGTTCTTCTAGGTTAAACCGTTCGTTTGCAGTAACCTGTTTGATTTTGAGGTTTCACTCTATTTTCTCCTATAGGGATACATGTATTTGGAACTCTAAAACAAACACGGTTGTGCTAGCTCTTTGAAACTTGACCCAATAAAGCAGTTTCAAGTTCTATCTCTATGGTTTGTTTGCTGTTGATGTAGCCTAAGCAGAGACTGGCGAGAATTACTTTCTTGGAAAGGGCCTGCCAAGCTTTCAAAAAACTACGAGTTGCCTGAAATCTCAGCAAACACTTTTTCACCCAATCTTGATGATACTTTCAGGTAATGATCAGTACACCAATCCCACTTGGCTCGCCAAATTTCGTTCTTCTAGGTTAAACAGTTCCTTGGCAGTAACCGGTTTTTATTTTAAGGTTTCACTCTGTTTACTCCTATAGGGATACATGTATTTGAACTCTAAATCAAACATGGTTTGTGCTAGCTCTTTGAAACTTGACCAAATAAAGCAGTTTCAAGTTCTATCTCTATGGTTTGTTTGCTGTTGATGAGCCTAAGCAGAGACTGGCGAGAATCATTTTCATGGAAAGGGCCTGCCAAGCTTCCAAAAAACTACGAGTTGCCTGAAATCTCAGCAAACACTTTTTCACCCAATCTTGATGATACTTTCAGGTAATGATAAGTACACCAATCCCACTTGGTTCGCCAATTTTGTTCTTCGAGGTTAAACCGTTCGTTTGCAGTAACCGGTTTCATTTTGAATTTCACTCTGTTTTCTCCTATAGAGATACAAGTATTTGGAACTCTAAATCAAACACGGTTGTGCTAGCTCTTTGAAACTTGACACAATAAAGCAGTTTCAAGTTCTATCTCTATGGTTTGTTTGCTGTTGATGTAGCCCTAAGCATAGACTGGCGAGAATTGTTTTCATGGAAAGGGCCTGCCAAGCTTCCAAAAAACTACGAGTTGCCTGAAATCTCAGCAAAACTTTTTCACCCAATCTTGATGATACTTTCAGGTAATGATCAGTACACCAATCCCACTTGGCTCGCCAAATTTCGTTCTTCCAGGTTAAACCGTTCGATTGCAGTAACCGGTTTCATTTTGAGGTTTCACTCTGTTTTCTCCGATAGGGATACATGTATTTGGAACTCTAAATCAAAAAAGGTTTGTGCTAGCTCTTTGAAACTTGACACAATAGAGCAGTTTCAAGTTCTATCTCTATGGTTTGTTTGCTGTTGATGTAGCCCTCAGCAGAGACTGGCGAGTATCACTTTCATGGAAAGGGCCTGCCAAGCTTCCAAAAAAATACGAGTTGCCTGAAATCTCAGCAAACACTTTTTCACCCAATCTTGATGATACTTTCAGGTAATGATCAGTACACCAATCCCACTTGGTTCGCCAAATTTTGTTATTCTACGTTAAACCGTTCGTTTGCAGTAACCGTTTTCATTTTGAGGTTTCACTCTATTTTCTCCTATAGGGATACATGTATTTGGAACTCTAAATCAAACACGGTTTGTGCTAGCTCTTTGAAACTTGACACAATAAAGCAGTTTCAAGTTCTATCTCTATGGTTTGTTTGCTGTTGATGTAGCCCTAAGCATAGACTGGCGAGAATCGTTTTAATGGAAAGGGCCTGCCAAGCTTCCAAAAATCTACGAGTTGCCTGAAATCTCAGCAAACACTTTTTCACCCAATCTTGATGATAGTTTCAGGTAATGATCAGTACACCAATCCCACTTGGCTAGCCAAATTTCGTTCTTCTAGGTTAAACTGTTCATTTGCAGTAACCGGTTTCATTTTGAGGTTTCACTCTGTTTTCTCCTATAGGGATACATGTATTTGGAACTCTAAATCAAACACGGTTTGTGCTAGCTCTTTGAAACTTGACACAATAAATCAGTTTCAAGTTCTATCATTATGATTTGTTTGCTGTTGATGTAGCCCTAAGCAGAGACGGGCGAGAATCACTTTCATGGAAAGAGCCTGCCAAGCTTCCAAAAAACTACGAGTTTCCTGTAATCTCAGCAAACACTTTTTCACCCAATCTTGATGATACTTTCAGGTAACGATCAGTACACCAATCCCACTTGGTTCGCCAAATTTCGTTCTTTTAGGTTAAACCGTTCGTTTGCAGTAACCGGTTTAATTTTGAGGTTTCACTCTGTTTTTTCCTATAGGGATACATATATTTGCAACTCTAAATCAAACACGGTTTGTGCTAGCTCTTTGAAACTTGACACAATAAAGCAGTTTCAAGTTCTATCTCTATGGTTTGTTTGCTGTTGATGTAGCCCTAAGCAGAGACTGGCGAGAATCACTTTCATGGAAAGGGCCTGTAAAGCTTCCAAAAAACTACGAGTTGCCTGAAATCTCAGCAAACACTTTTTCACCCAATCTTGATGATACTTTCAGGTGATGATAAGTACACCAATCCCACTTGGTTCGCCAAATTTTGTTCTTCTAGGTTAAACCATTCGTTTGCAGTAACCGGTTTCATTTTGAGGTTTCACTCTGTTTTCTCCTATTGGGATACATGTATTTGGAACTCTAAATCAAACACGGTTTGTGATAGCTCTTTGAAACTTGACACAATAAAGCAGTTTCAAGTTCTATCTCTATGCTTTGTTTGATGTTGATGTAGCCCTAAGTATAGACTGGCGAGAATCGTTTTCATGGAAAGGGTCTGCCAAGCTTCCAAAAAACTACGAGTTCCTGAAATCTCAGCAAACACTTTTTCACCCAATCTTGATGATACTTTCAGGTAATGATCAGTACACCTATCCCACTTGGCTAGCCAAATTTCGTTCTTCTAGGTTAAACTGTTCATTTGCAGTAACCGGATTCATTTTGAGGTTTCACTCTGTTTTCTCCTATAGGGATACATGTATTTGAACTCTAAATCAAACACGGTTTGTGCTAGCTCTTTGAAACTTGACACAATAAAGCAGTTTCAAGTTCTATCTCTATGGTTTGTTTGCTGTTGATGTAGCCCTAAGCAGAGACTGGCGAGAATCACTTTCATGGAAAGGGCCTGCCAAGCCTCCAAAAAACTACGAGTTGCCTGAAATCTCAGCAAACACTTTTTCCCCCAATCTTGATGATACTTTCAGGTAATGATCAGTACACCAATCCCACTTGGCTCCCCAAATTTACTTCTTCTAGGTTAAACCGTTCGTTTGCATTAACCGTTTTCATTTTGAGGTTTCACTCTGTTTTCTCCTATAGGGATACATGTATTTGGAACTCTAAATCAAACACGGTTTGTACTAGCTCTTTGAAACTTGACACAATAAAGCAGTTTCAAGTTCTATCTCTATGGTTTGTTTGCTGTTGATGTAGCCCTAAGCAGAGACTGGCGAAAATCACTTTCATGGAATGCGCCTGCCAAGCTTCCAAAAAACTACGAGTTGCCTGAAATCTCAGGAAACACTTTTTCAACCAATCTTTATGATACTTTCAGGTACTGATCAGTAAACCAATCCCACTTGGCTCGCCAAATTTCGTTCTTCTAGGTTAAACCGTTCGTTTGCAGTAACCGTTTTCATTTTGAGGTTTCACTCTGTTTTCTCCTGTAGGGATACATGTATTTGGAACTCTAAATCAAACACGGTTTGTACTAGCTCTTTGAAACTTGACACAATAAAGCAGTTTCAAGTTCTATCTCTATGGTTTGTTTGCTGTTGATGTAGCCCTAAGCAGAGACTGGCAAAAATCACTTTCATGGAATGGGCGTGCCAAGCTTCCAAAAAACTACGAGTTGCCTGAAATCTCAGGAAACACTTTTTCAACCAATCTAGATGATACTTTCAGGTACTGATCAGTAAACCAATCCCACTTGGCTCGCCAAATTTCCTTCTTCTAGGTTAAACCGTTCGTTTGCAGTAACCGTTTTCTCCTCTGAGGTTTCACTCTGTTTTCTCCTGTAGGGATACATGTATTTGGAACTCTAAATCAATCAAGAGTGCTAGCTCTTTGAAACTTGACACAATAAAGCAGTTTCAAGTTGTATCTCTATTGTTTGTTTGCTGTTGATGTAGCCCTAAGCAGAGACTGGCGAGAATCACTTTCATGGAAAGGGTCTGCCAAGCTTCCAAAGAACTACGAGTTGCCTGAAATCGCAGCAAACACTTTTTCACCCAATCTTGATGATACTTTCAGGTAATGATCAGTACACCAATCCCACTTGGCTCGCCAAATTTCGTTCTTCTAGGTTAAACACTTCCTTGGCAGTAAACGGTTTTTCTTTAAAGGTTTCACTCTGTTTTCTCCTATAGGGATACATGTATTTGGAACTCTAAATCAAACACGGTTTGTACTAGCTTTTTGAAACTTGACACAATAAAGCAGTTTCAACTTCTATCTCTATGGTTTGTTTGCTGTTGATGTAGCCCTAAGCAGAGACAGGCGAGAATCACTTTCATGAAAAGGGCCTGCCAAGCTTCCAAAAAACTACGAGTTGCTTGAAATCTCAGGAAACACTTTTTCACCTATCTTGATGATACTTTCAGGTAATGATCAGTACACCAATCCCACTTCGCTCGCCAAATTTTGTTCTTCTAGGTTAAACCGTTAGTTTGCAGTAACCGGTTTCATTTTGAGGTTTCACTCTGTTTTCGCCTATAGGCATACATGTATTTGGAACTCTAAATCAAACACGGTTTGTGCTAGCTCTTTGAAACTTGACACAATAAAGCATTTTCAAGGTCTATCTCTATGGTTTGTTTGCTGTTGATGTAGCCCTAAGCAGAGACTGGCGAGAATCACTTTCATGGAAAGGGCCTGCCAAGCTTCCAAAAAACTACGAGTTGCCTGAAATCTCAGCAAACACTTTTTCACCCAATCTTGATGATACTTTCAGGTAATGATCAGTACACCAATCCCACTTGGTTTGCCAAATTTCGTTCTTCTCGGTTAAACCGTTCGTTTGCAGTAACCGTTTTAATTTTGAGGTTTTACTCATTTTTCTCCTATAGGGATACATGTATTTGGAACTCTAATTCAAACACGGTTTGTGCTAGCTCTTTGAAACTTGACACAATAAAGCAGTTTAAAGTTCTGTCTTTATGATTTGTTTGCTTTTGATGCAGCCCTAAGCAGAGACTGGCGAGAATCACTTTCATGGAAAGGGTCTTCCAAGCTTCCAAAGAACTACGAACTATGAGTTGCCTGAAATCTCAGCAAACACTTTTTCACCCAATCTTGATGATATTTTCAGGTAATGATCAGTACACCAATCCAACTTGGCTCGCCAAATTTCATTCTTCTAGGTTAAATCGTTCATTTGCAGTAAACGGTTTCATTTTGAGGTTTCACTCTGTTTTCTCCTGTAGGGATACATGTATTTGGAACTCTAAATCAATCACGGTTTGTGCTAGCTCTTTGAAACTTGACACAATAAAGCAGTATCAAGTTGTATCTCTATTGTTTGTTTGCTGTTCATGTAGCCCTAAGCAGAGACTGGCGAGAATGACTTTCATGGAAAGGGTCTGCCAAGCTTCCAAAGAACTACGAGTTGCCTGAAATCGCAGCAAACACTTTTTCACCCAATCTTGATGATACTTTCAGGTAATGATCAGTACACGAATCCCACTTGGCTCGCCAAATTTCGTTCTTCTAGGTTAAACAGTTCCTTGGCAGTAACCGGTTTTTATTTAAAGGTTTCACTCTGTTTTCTCCTATTGGGATACATGTATTTGGAACTCTAAATCAAACACGGTTTGTACTAGCTCTTTGAAACTTGACACAATAAAGCAGTTTCAACTTCTATCTCTATGGTTTGTTTGCTGTTGATGTAGCCCTAAGCAGAGACTGGCGAGAATCACTTTCATGAAAAGGGCCTGCCAAGCTTCCAAAAAACTACGAGTTGCTTGAAATCTCAGGAAACACTTTTTCACCTATCTTGATGATACTTTCAGGTAATGATCAGTACACCAATCCCACTTGGTTTGCCAAATTTCGTTCTTCTCGGTTAAACCGTTCATTTGCAGTAACCGTTTTCATTTTGAGGTTTCACTCTGTTTTCTCCTATAGGGATACATGTATTTGGAACTCTAAATAAAACACGGTTTGTGCTAGCTCTTTGAAACGTGACACAATAAAGCAGTTTCAAGTTCTATCTCTATGGTTTGTTTGCTGTTGATGTAGCCCTAAGCAGAGACTGGCGAGAATCACTTTCATGAAAAGGGCCTGACAACCTTCCAAAAAACTATGTGTTGCCTGAAATCTCAGCAAACACTTTTTCACCAAATCTTGATGATACTTTCAGGTAATGATCAGTACACCAATCCCACTTGGTTCCCCAAATTTCGTTCTTCAAGGTTAAACCTTTCTTTTGCAGTAACCGTTTTCATTTTTAGTTTTCACTCTGTTTTCTCCTATAGGGATACATGTATTTGGAACTCTAAATGAAACATGGTTTGTGCTAGCTCTTTGAAACTTGACACAATAAAGCAGTTTCAAGTTCTATCTGTATGGTTTGTTTGCTGTTGATGTAACCCTATGCAGAGAGTGGCGAGAATCACTTTCATGGAAAGGGCCTGCCAAGCTTCAAAAAAACTACGAGTTGCCTAAAATCTAGGCAAACACTTTTTCACCCAATCTTGATGATACTTTCAGGTAATGATCAGTACACCAATCCCACTTGGCTCGCCAAATTTCGTTCTTCTTGGTTAAACCGTTCGTTTGCAGTAACCGTTTTCATTTTGAGGTTTCAATCTGTTTTCTCTTATACGGATACATGTATTTGGAACTCTAAATAAAACACGGTTTGTGCTAGCTCTTTGAAACTTGACACAATAAAGCAGTTTCAAGTTCTATCTCTATGGTTTGTTTGCTGTTGATGTAGCCCTAAGCAGAGACTGGCGAGAATCACTTTCATGGAAAGGGCCTGCCAAGCTTCCGAAATACTACGAGTTGCCTGAAATCTCAGCAAACACTTTTTCACCCAATCTTGATGATTCTTTCAGGTAATGATCAGTACACCAATCCCACTCTGCTCGCCAAATTTCGTTCTTATACGTTAAACCATTTCTTTGCAGTAACCAGTTCCATTTTGAGGTTTCACTCTGTTTTCTCCTATAGGGATACATGTATTTGGAACTCTAAATCAAACACGTTTTGTGCTAGCTCTTTGAAACTTGACACAATAAAGCAGTTTCAAGTTCAATCTTTATGATTTGTTTGGTGTTGATATCGCCCTAAGCAGAGACTTGCGAGAATCACTTTCATGGAAAGGGCCTGCCAAGCTTCCAAAAAAGTATGATTTTCCTGAAATCTCAGCAAACACTTTTTCACCCAATCTTGATGATACTTTCAGGTAATGATCAGTACACCAATCCCACTTGGCTAGCCAAATTTCGTTCTTCTAGGTTAAACCGTTCATTTGCAGTAACCGGTTTCATTTTGAGGTTTCACTCTGTTTTCTCCTATAGGGATACATGTATTTGGAACTCTAAATCAAACACGGTTTGTGCTAGCTCTTTGAAACTTGACACAATAAAGCAGTTTCAAGTTCTATCTCTATGGTTTGTTTGCTGTTGATGTAGCCCTAAGCAGAGACTGGCGAGAATCACTTTCATGGAAAGGGCCTGCCAAGCCTCCAAAAAACTACGAGTTGCCTTAAATCTCAGCAAACACTTTTTCACCCAATCTTGGTGATACTTTCAGTTAATGATCAGTACACCAATCCCACTTGGCTCCCCAAATTTACTTCTTCTAGGTTAAACCGTTCGTTTGCATTAACCGTTTTCATTTTGAGGTTTCACTCTGTTTTCTCCTATAGGGATACATGTATTTGGAACTCTAAATCAAACACGGTTTGTACTAGCTCTTTGAAACTTGACACAATAAAGCAGTTTCAAGTTCTATCTCTATGGTTTGTTTGCTGTTGATGTAGCCCTAAGCAGAGACTGGCGAAAATCACTTTCATGGAATGGGCCTGCCAAGCTTCCAAAAAACTACGAGTTGCCTGAAATCTCATCAAACACTTTTTCACCCAATCTTGATGATACTTTCAGGTAATGATCAGTACACCAATCCCACTTGGCTCGCCAAATTTCGTTCTTCTAGGTTAAACCGTTCGTTTGCAGTAAACGGTTTCATTTTGAGGTTTCACTCTGTTTTCTCCTGTAGGGATACATGTATTTGGAACTCTAAATCAATCACGGTTTGTGCTAGCTCTTTGAAACTTGACACAATAAAGCAGTTTCAAGTTGTATCTCTATTGTTTGTTTGCTGTTGATGTATCCCTAAGCAGAGACTGGCGAGAATCACTTTCATGGAAAGGGTCTGCCAAGCTTCCAAAGAACTAGGAGTTGCCTGAAATCGCAGCAAACACTTTTTCACCCAATCTTGATGATACTTTCAGGTAATGATCAGTACACCAATCCCACTTGGCTCGCCAAATTTCGTTCTTCTAGGTAAAACAGTTCCTTGGCAGTAACCGGTTTTTCTTTAAAGGTTTCACTCTGTTTTCTCCTATAGGGATACATGTATTTGGAACTCTAAATCAAACACGGTTTGTACTAGCTCTTTGAAACTTGACACTATAAAGCAGTTTCAACTTCTCTCTCTATGGTTTGTTTGCTGTTGATGTAGCCCTAAGCAGAGACTGGCGAGAATCACTTTCATGAAAAGGGCCTGCCAAGCTTCCAAAAAACTACGAGTTGCTTGAAATCTCAGGAAACACTTTTTCACCTATCTTGATGATACTTTCAGGTAATGATCAGTACACCAATCCCACTTCGCTCGCCAAATTTCGTTCTTCTAGGTTAAACTGTTCGTTTGCAGTAACCGGTTTCATTTTGAGGTTTCACTCTGTTTTCTCCTATAGGGATACATGTATTTGGAACTCTAAATCAAACACGGTTTGTGCTAGCTCTTTGAAACTTGACACAATAAAGCAGTTTCAAGTTCTATCTCTATGGTTTGTTTGCTGTTGATGTAGCCCTAAGCAGAGACTGGCGAGAATCACTTTCTTGGAAAGTGCCTGCCAAGCTTCTGAAAAACTACGAGTTGCCTGAAATCTAAGCAAACACTTTTTCACCCAATCTCGATGATTCATTCAGGTAATGATCAGTACACCAATCCCACTTGGCTCGCCAAATTTCGTTCTTATATGTTAAACCGTTCGTTGGCAGTAACCGGTTTCATTTTGAGTTTTCACTCTGTTTTCTCCTACAGGGATACATGTATTTGGAACTCTAAATCAAACACGGTTTGTGCTAGCTCTTTGAAACGTGACACAATAAAGCAGTTTCAAGTTCTATCTCTATGGTTTGTTTGCTGTTGATGTAGCCCTAAGCAGAGACTGGCGAGAATCACTTACATGGAAAGGGCCTGCCAAGCTTCCAAAAAACTACGAGTTGCCTGAAATCTCAGCAAACACTTTTTCACCCAATCTTGATGATACTTTCAGGTAATGATCAGTACACCAATCCCACTTGGTTTGCCAAATTTCGTTCTTCTCGGTTAAACCGTTCGTTTGCAGTAACCGTTTTAATTTTGAGGTTTTACTCAGTTTTCTCCTATAGGGATACATGTATTTGGAACTCTAATTCAAACACGGTTTGTGCTAGCTCTTTGAAACTTGACACAATAAAGCAGTTTAAAGTTCTGTCTCTATGATTTGTTTGCTGTTGATGTAGCCCTAAGCAGAGACTGGCGAGAATCACTTTCATGGAAAGGGCCTGCCAAGCTTCCAAAAAACTACGAGTTGCCTGAAATCTCAACAAACACTTTTTCACCCAATCTTGATGATACTTTCAGGTAATGATCAGTACACCAATCCCACTTGGCTCGCCAAATTTCGTTCTTCTAGGTTAAACAGTTCGTTTGCAGTAACCGTTTTCATTTTGAGGTTTCACTCTGTTTTCTCCTATAGGGATACATGTATTTGGAACTCTAAATAAAACACGGTTTGTGCTAGCTCTTTGAAACTTGACACAATAAAGCAGTTTAAAGTTGTATCTGTATGGTTTGTTTGCTTTTGATGTAGCCCTTAGCAGAGACTGGCGAGAATCACTTTCATGGAAAGGGTCTTCCAAGCTTCCAAAGAACTACGAACTATGAGTTGCCTGAAATCTCAGCAAACACTTTTTCACCCAATCTTGATGATATTTTCAGGTAATGATCAGTACACCAATCCAACTTGGCTCGCCAAATTTCATTCTTCTAGGTTAAACCGTTCATTTGCAGTAAACGGTTTCATTTTGAGGTTTCACTCTGTTTTCTCCTGTAGGGATACATGTATTTGGAACTCTAAATCAATCACGGTTTGTGCTAGCTCTTTGAAACTTGACACAATAAAGCAGTATCAAGTTGTATCTCTATGGTTTGTTTGCTGTTGATGTAGCCCTAAGCAGAGACTGGCGAGAATCACTTTCATGGAAAGTGCCTGCCAAGCTTCTGAAAAACTACGAGTTGCCTGAAATCTAAGCAAACACTTTTTCACCCAATCTCGATGATTCATTCAGGTAATGATCAGTACACCAATCCCACTTGGCTCGCCAAATTTCGTTCTTATATGTTAAACCGTTCGTTTGCAGTAACCGTTTTCATTTTGAGGTTTCAATCTGTTTTCTCTTATACGGATACATGTATTTGGAACTCTAAATAAAACACGGTTTGTGCTAGCTCTTTGAAACTTGACACAATAAAGCAGTTTCAAGTTCTATATCTATGGTTTGTTTGCTGTTGATGTAGCCCTAAGCAGAGACTGGCGAGAATCACTTTCATGGAAAGGGCCTGCCAAGCTTCCGAAATACTACGAGTTGCCTGAAATCTCAGCAAACACTTTTTCACCCAATCTTGATGATTCTTTCAGGTAATGATCAGTACCCCAATCCCACTCTGCTCGCCAAATTTCGTTCTTATACGTTAAACCGTTCCTTTGCAGGAACCAGTTCCATTTTGAGGTTTCACTCTGTTTTCTCCTATAGGGATACATGTATTTGGAACTCTAAATCAAACACGTTTTGTGCTAGCTCTTTGAAACTTGACACAATAAAGCAGTTTCAAGTTCTATCTCTATGGTTTGTTTGCTGTTGATGTAGCCCTAAGCAGAGACTGGCGAGAATCACTTTCATGGAAAGGGCCTGCCAAGCTTCCAAAAAACTACGAGTTGCCTGAAATCTCAGCAAACACTTTTTCACCCAATCTTGATGATGCTTTTAGGTAATGATCAGTACACCAATCCCACTTGGTTCGTCAAATTTCGTTCTTATCGGTTAAACCGTTCGTTTGCAGTAACCGTTTTCATTTTGAGGTTTCACTCTGTTTTCTCCTATAGGGATACATGTATTTGGAACTCTAAATCAAACACGGTTTGTGCTAGCTCTTTGAAACTTGACACAATAAAGCAGTTTCAAGTTCTATCTTTATGATTTGTTTGGTGTTGATATAGCCCTAAGCAGAGACTGGCGAGAATCACTTTCATGGAAAGGGCCTGCCAAGGTTCCAAAAAAGTACGAGTTTCCTGAAATCTCATCAAACACTTTTTCACCCAATCTTGATGATACTTTCAGGTAATGATCAGTACACCAATCCCACTTGGCTAGCCAAATTTCGTTCTTCTAGGTTAAACCGTTCATTTGCAGTAACCGGTTTCATTTTGAGGTTTCACTCTGTTTTCTCCTATAGGGATACATGTATTTGGAACTCTAAATCAAACACGGTTTGTGCTAGCTTTTTGAAACTTGACACAATAAAGCAGTTTCAAGTTCTATCTCTATGGTTTGTTTGCTGTTGATGTAGCCCTAAGCAGAGACTGGCGAGAATCACTTTCATGGAAAGGGCCTGCCAAGCTTCAAAAAAACTACGAGTTGCCTGAAATGTCAGCAAATATTTTTTCACCCAATCTTGATGATTCTTTCAGGTAATGATCAGTACACCAAAACCACTTGGCTCACCAAATTTCGTTCTTCTAGGTTAAACCGTTGTTTTGCAGTAACCGTTTTCATTTTAAGGTTTCACTCTGTTTTCTCCTATAGGGATACATGTATTTGGAACTCTGAATCCAACACGGTTTGTGCTAGCCCTTTGAAACTTGACACAATAAAGCAGTTTCAAGTTCTATCTCTATGGTTTGTTTGTTGTTGATGTAGCCCTAAGCAGAGACTGGCGAAAATCACTTTCATGAAAAAAAGATGCCAAGCATCCAAAAAACTACAAGTTGCCTGAAATCTCAGCAAGCATTTTTTCACCCAATCTTGATGATTCTTTCAGGTAATGATCAATACACCAAAACCACTGGGCTCACCAAATTTCGTTCTTCTAGGTTAAACCGTTCGTTTGCAGTAACCGTTTTCATTTTTAGGTTTCACTCTGTTTTCTCCTATAGGGATACATGTATTTGGAACTCTAAATCAAACACGGTTTGTGCTAGGTCTTTGAAACTTGACAAAATAAAGCAGTCTCAAGTTCTATCTCTATGGTTTTTTTGCTGTTGATGTAGCCCTAAGCAGAGACTGGAGAAAATCACTTTCATGGAAAGGGGTTGCCAAGCTTCCAAAAAACTACGAGTTGCTTGAAATCTCAGCAAACATTTTTCCACCCAATCTTGATGATTCTTTCAGGTAATGATCAGTACACCAAAACCACTTGGCTCACCATATTTCGTTCTTCTAGGTTAAACCAATCGTTTGCAGTAACCGTTTTCATTTTTAGGGTTCACTCTGTTTTCTCATATAGAGATACATGTATTTGGAACTCTAAATCAAACACGGTTTGTGCTAGCCCTTTGAAACTTGACACAATAAAGCAGTTTCAAGTTCTTTCTCTATGGTTTGTTTGCTGCTGATGTAGCCCTAAGCAGAGACTGGAGAAAATCACTTTCGTGGAAAGGGGTTGCCAAGCTTCCAAAAAACTACGAGTTGCCTGAAATCTCAGCAAACATTTTTTCACCCAATCTTGATGATTCTTTCAGGTAATGATCAGTACACCAAAACCACTTGGCTCACCAAATTTCGTTCTTACAGGTTAAACCGTTCGTTTGCAGTAACCGTTTTCATTTTTAGGTTTCACTCTGTTTTCTCCTGTAGGGATACATGTATTTGGAAGTCTAAATCAAACACGGTTTGTGCTAGCCCTTTGAAACTTGACACAATAAAGCAGTTTCAAGTTCTATCTCTATGCTTTGTTTGCTGTTGATGTAGCCCTAAGCAGAGACTGGCGAAAATCACTTTCATGGAAAGAGTTTCCAAGCTTCCAAAAAACTACGAGTTGCCTGAAATCCCAGCAAACATTTTTTCACCCAACCTTGATGATACTTTCAGGTAATGATCAGTACACCAAAACCACTTGGCTCACCAAATTTCGTTCTTCTAGGTTAAACCGTTCGTTTGCCGTAACCGTTTTCATTTTTAGGTTTCAACTCTGTTTTCTCCTATAGGGATACATGTATTTGGAACTCTAAGTCAAACACGGTTTGTGCTAGCTGTTTGAAACTTCACACAATGAAGCAGTTTCAAGTTCTATCTCTACGGTTTTTTTGCTGTTGATGTAGCCCTAAGCAGACACTGGTGAAAATCACTTTCATGAAAAGAAGATGCCAAGCATCCAAAAAACTATGAGTTGCCTGAAATCTCAGCAAGCATTTTTTCACCCAATCTTGATGATTCTTTCAGGTAATGATCAATACACCAAAACCACTTGGCTCACCAAATTTCGTTCTTCTAGGTTAAACCGTTCGTTTGCAGTAACTGTTTTCATTTTTAGGTTACACTCTGATTTCTCCTATAGAAATACATGTATTTGGAACTCTAAATCAAACACGGTTTGTGCTAGCTCTTTGAAACTTGACACAAGAAAGCAGCTTCAAGTTCTATCTCTATGGTTTGTTAGCTGTTGATGTAGCCCTAAGCAGAGACTGGCGAAAATCACTTTCATGGAAAGGGGTTGCCAAGCTTCCAAAAAACTACGAGTTGCCTGAAATCTCAGCAAACATTTTTTCACCCAACATTGATGATTCTTTCAAGTAATGATCAGTACACCAAAACCACTTGGCTCACCAAATTTCGTTCTTCTAGTTTAAACCGTTCGTTTGCAGTAACAGTTTTCATTTTTAGGTTTCACTCTGTTTTCTCCTATAGGGATACATGTATTTGAAACTCTAAATCAAACACGGTTTGTGCTAGCCCTTTGAAACTTGACACAATAAAGCAGTTTCAAGTTCTTTCTCTATCCTTTTTTGGTGCTGATGTAGCCCTAAGCAGAGACTGGCGAGAATCACTTTCATGGAAAGAAGATGCCAAGCATCCAAAAAACTACGAGTTGCCTGAAATCTCAGCAAACATTTTTTCACCCAATCTTGATGATTCTTTCAGGTAATGACCAGTACTTTAAAACTACTTGGCTCACCAAATTTCGTTCTTCTAGGTTAAACCTTTCATTTGCAGTAACCATTTTCATTTTTAGGTTTCACACTGTTGTCTCCTTTAGTAATACATGTATTTGGAACTCTAAATGAAACACAGTTTGTGCTAGGTCTTTGAAACTTGACACAATAAAGCAGTTTCAAGTTCTATCTCTATGGTTTGTTTGCTGTTGATGTAGCCCTAAGCAGAGACTGGCGAGAATCACTTTCATGGAAAGGGCCTGCCATGTTTCCAAAAAGCTAGGAGTTGCCAGAAATCTCAGCAAACACTTTTTCACCCAATCTTGATGATACGTTCAGGTAATGATCAGTACACCAATCCCACTTGGCTCGCCAAATTTCGTTCTTGTATGTTAAACCGTTCGTTGGCAGTAACCGGTTTCATTTTGAGGTTTCACTCTGTTTTCTCCTACAGGGATACATGTATTTGGAACTCTATATCAAACACGGTTCATGCTAGCTGTTTGAAACTTGACACAATAAAGCAGTTTCAAGTTCTTTCTCTATGGTTTGTTTGCTGCTGATGTAGCCCTAAGCAGAGACTGGTGAAAATCACTTTCATGGAAAAAAGATGCCAAGCATCCAAAAAACTACGAGTTGCCTGAAATATAAGCAAACATTTTTTCACCCAATCTTGATGATTCTTCCAGGTAATCATCAGTACACCAAAACCACTTGGCTCACCAAATTTCGTTCTTCTAGGTTAAACCGTTCGTTTGCAGTAACCGTTTTCATTTTTAGGTTTCACTCTGTTCTCTCCTATAATGATACATGTATTTGGAACTCTAAATCAAACACGGTTTGTGCTAACTTTTTGAAACTTGACACAATAAAGCAGTTTCAAGTTCTATCTCTATGGTTTGTTTGCTGTTGATGTAGCCCTAAGCAGAGATTGGCGAAAATCACTTTATGAAAATGGGTTGCCAAGCTTCCAAAAAACTACGAGTTTCCTGAAATCTCAGCAAACATTTTTTCACCCAACCTTGATGATTCTTTCAGGTAATGATCAGTACACCAAAACCACTTGGCTCACCAAATTTCGTTCTGCTAGGTTAAACCGTTCGTTTGCAGTAACCGTTTTTATTTTTAGGTTTCACTCTGTTTTCTCCTATAGGGATACATGTATTTGGAACTCTAAATCAAACACGGTTTATGCTAGCTGTTTGAAACTTGACACAATAAAGCAGTTTCAACTTCTATCTCTATGGTTTGTTTGCTGTTGATGTAGCCCTAAGCAGAGACTGGCGAAAATCACTTTCATGGAAAAAAGATGCCAAGCATCCAAAAAACTACGAATTGCCTGAAATCTCAGCAAACATTTTTTCACCCAATCTTGATGATTCTTTCAGGTAATGATCAGTACCCCAAAACCACTTGGCTCACCAAATTTTGTTCTTCTAGGTTAAACCGTTCATTTGCAGTAACCGTTTTCATTTTTAGGTTTCACTCTGTTTTCTCCTTTAGTAATACATGTATTTGGAACTCTAAATGAAACACGGTTTGTGCTAGTTCTTTGAAACTTGACACAATAAAGCAGTTTCAAGTTCTATCTTTATGGTTTGTTTGCTGTTGATGTAGCCCTAAGCAGAGACTGGTGAGAATCACTTTCATGGAGAGAGCCTGCCAAGCTTCCAAAAAAGTACGAGTTGCCTGAAATCTCAGCAAACACTTTTTCACCCAATCTTGATGATACTTTCAGGTAATGATCAGTACACCAATCCCACTTGGCTCACCAAATTTCGTTCTTTCAGGTTAAACCGTTCGTTTGCAGTAACCGTTTTCATTTTTAGGTTTCACTCTGTTTTCTCCTGTAGGGATACATGTATTTGGAAGTCTAAATCAAACACGGTTTGTGCTAGCCCTTTGAAACTTGACACAATAAAGCAGTTTCAAGTTCTATCTCTATGCTTTGTTTGCTGTTGATGTAGCCCTAAGCAGAGACTGGCGAAAATCACTTTCATGGAAAGGGTTTCCAAGCTTCCAAAAAACTACGAGTTGCCTGAAATCTCAGCAAACATTTTTTCACCCAACCTTGATGATTCTTTCAGGTAATGATCAGTACACCAAAACCACTTGGCTCACCAAATTTCGTTCTTCTAGGTTAAACCGTTCGTTTGCAGTAAACGTTTTCATTTTTAGGTTTCACTTTGTTTTCTCCTATAGGGATACATGTATTTGCAACTCTAAATCAAACACGGATTGTGCTAGCCGTTTGAAACTTGACACAATAAAGCAGTATCAAGTTCTATCTCTATGGTTTGTTTGCTGTTGATGTAGCCCTAAGCAGAGACTGGCGAGAATCACTTTCATGGAAAGAAGATGCCAAGCATCCAAAAAACTACGAGTTGCCTGAAATCTCAGCAAACATTTTTTCACCCAATCTTGATGATTCTTTCAGGTAATGACCAGTACTTTAAAACTACTTGGCTCACCAAATTTCGTTCTTCTAGGTTAAACCTTTCATTGGCAGTAACCATTTTCATTTTTAGGTTTCACACTGTTGTCTCCTTTAGTAATACATGTATTTGGAACTCTAAATGAAACACAGTTTGTGCTAGGTCTTTGAAACTTGACACAATAAAGCAGTTTCAAGTTCTATCTCTATGGTTTGTTTGCTGTTGATGTAGCCCTAAGCAGAGACTGGCGAGAATCACTTTCATGGAAAGGGCCTGCCAAGTTTCCAAAAAGCTAGGAGTTGCCAGAAATCTCAGCAAACACTTTTTCACCCAATCTTGATGATACTTTCAGGTAATGATCAGTACACCAATCCCACTTGGCTCGCCAAATTTTGTTCTTGTATGTTAAACCGTTCGTTGGCAGTAACCGGTTTCATTTTGAGGTTTCACTCTGTTTTCTCCTATAGGGATACATGTATTTGGAACTCTATATCAAACACGGTTCATGCTAGCTGTTTGAAACTTGACACAATAAAGCAGTTTCAAGTTCTATCTCTATGGTTTGTTTGTTGTTGATGTAGCCCTAAGCAGAGACTGGCGAAAATCACTTTCATGGAAAAAAGATGCCAAGCATCCAAAAAACTACGAGTTGCCTGAAATATAAGCAAACATTTTTTCACCCAATCTTGATGATTCTTCCAGGTAATCATCAGTACACCAAAACCACTTGGCTCACCAAATTTCGTTCTTCTAGGTTAAACCGTTCCTTTGCAGTAACCGTTTTCATTTTTAGGTTTCACTCTGTTCTCTCCTATAATGATACATGTATTTGGAACTCTAAATCAAACACGGTTTGTGCTAACTTTTTGAAACTTGACACAATAAAGCAGTTTCAAGTTCTATCTCTATGGTTTGTTTGCTGCTGATGTAGCCCTAAGCAGAGATTGGCGAAAATCACTTTATGAAAAGGGGTTGCCAAGCTTCCAAAAAACTACGAGTTGCCTGAAATCTCAGCAAACATTTTTTCACCCAACCTTGATGATTCTTTCAGGTAATGATCAGTACACCAAAACCACTGGGCTCACCAAATTTCGTTCTGCTAGGTTAAACCGTTCGTTTGCAGTAACCGTTTTTACCTTTAGGTTTCACTCTGTTTTCTCCTATAGGGATACATGTATTTGGAACTCTAAATCAAACACGATTTATACTAGCTGTTTGAAACTTGACACAATAAAGCAGTTTCAACTTCTACCTCTATCGTTTGTTTGCTGTTGATGTAGCCCTAAGCAGAGACTGGCGAAAATCACTTTCATGGAAAAAAGATGCCAAGCATCCAAAAAACTACGAATTGCCTGAAATCTCAGCAAACATTTTTTCACCCAATCTTGATGATTCTTTCAGGTAATGATCAGTACCCCAAAACCACTTGGCTCACCAAATTTTGTTCTTCTAGATTAAACCGTTCATTTGCAGTAACCGTTTTCATTTTTAGGTTTCACTCTGTTTTCTCCTTTAGTAATACATGTATTTGGAACTCTAAATGAAACACGGTTTGTGCTAGTTCTTTGAAACATGACACAATAAAGCAGTTTCAAGTTCTATCTTTATGGTTTGTTTGCTGTTGATGTAGCCCTAAGCAGAGACTGGTGAGAATCACTTTCATGGAGAGAGCCTGCCAAGCTTCCAAAAAAGTACGAGTTGCCTGAAATCTCAGCAAACACTTTTTCACCCAATCTTGATGATACTTTCAGGTAATGATCAGTACACCAAAACCACTTGGCTCACCATATTTCGTTCTTCTAGGTTAAACCAATCGTTTGCAGTAACCGTTTTCATTTTTAGGTTTCACTCTGTTTTCTCATATAGGGATACATGTATTTGGAACTCTAAATCAAACACGGTTTGTGCTAGCCCTTTGAAACTTGACACAATAAAGCAGTTTCAAGTTCTATCTCTATGCTTTGTTTGCTGTTGATGTAGCCCTATGCAGAGAGTGGCGAAAATCACTTTCATGGAAAAAAGATGCCAAGCATCCAAAAAACGACGAGTTGCCTGAAATATAAGCAAACATTTTTTCACCCAATCTTGATGATTCTTCCAGGTAATCATCAGTACACCAAAACCACTTGGCTCACCAAATTTCGTTCTTCTAGGTTAAACCGTTCGTTTGCAGTAACCGTTTTCATTTTTAGGTTTCACTCTGTTCTCTCCTATAATGATACATGTATTTGGAACTCTAAATCAAACACGGTTTGTGCTAACTTTTTGAAACTTGACACAATAAAGCAGTTTCAAGTTCTATCTCTATGGTTTGTTTGCTGTTGATGTAGCCCTAAGCAGAGATTGGCGAAAATCACTTTATGAAAAGGGGTTGCGAAGCTTCCAAAAAACTACGAGTTGCCTGAAATCTCAGCAAACATTTTTTCACCCAACCTTGATGATTCTTTCAGGTAATGATCAGTACACCAAAACCACTTGGCTCACCAAATTTCGTTCTGCTAGGTTAAACCGTTCGTTTGCAGTAACCGTTTTTATTTTTAGGTTTCACTCTGTTTTCTCCTATAGGGATACATGTATTTGGAACTCTAAATCAAACACGGTTTGTGCTAGCTGTTTGAAACTTGACACAATAAAGCAGTTTCAACATCTATCTCTATGGTTTGTTTGCTGTTGATGTAGCCCTAAGCAGAGACTGGCGAAAATCACTTTCATGGAAAAAAGATGCCAAGCATCCAAAAAACTACGAATTGCCTGAAATCTCAGCAAACATTTTTTCACCCAATCTTGATGATTCTTTCAGGTAATGATCAATACACCAAAACCACTTGGCTCACCAAATTTCGTTCTTCTAGGTTAAACCGTTCGTTTGCAGTAACTGTTTTCATTTTTAGGTTACACTCTGATTTCTCCTATAGAAATACATGTATTTGGAACTCTAAATCAAACACGGTTTGTGCTAGCTCTTTGAAACTTGACACAAGAAAGCAGCTTCAAGTTCTATCTCTATGGTTTGTTAGCTGTTGATGTAGCCCTAAGCAGAGACTGGCGAAAATCACTTTCATGGAAAGGGGTTGCCAAGCTTCCAAAAAACTACGAGTTGCCTGAAATCTCAGCAAACATTTTTTCACCCAACATTGATGATTCTTTCAAGTAATGATCAGTACACCAAAACCACTTGGCTCACCAAATTTCGTTCTTCTAGTTTAAACCGTTCGTTTGCAGTAACAGTTTTCATTTTTAGGTTTCACTCTGTTTTCTCCTATAGGGATACATGTATTTGAAACTCTAAATCAAACACGGTTTGTGCTAGCCCTTTGAAACTTGACACAATAAAGCAGTTTCAAGTTCTTTCTCTATCCTTTTTTGGTGCTGATGTAGCCCTAAGCAGAGACTGGCGAGAATCACTTTCATGGAAAGAAGATGCCAAGCATCCAAAAAACTACGAGTTGCCTGAAATCTCAGCAAACATTTTTTCACCCAATCTTGATGATTCTTTCAGGTAATGACCAGTACTTTAAAACTACTTGGCTCACCAAATTTCGTTCTTCTAGGTTAAACCTTTCATTTGCAGTAACCATTTTCATTTTTAGGTTTCACACTGTTGTCTCCTTTAGTAATACATATATTTGGAACTCTAAATGAAACACAGTTTGTGCTAGGTCTTTGAAACTTGACACAATAAAGCAGTTTCAAGTTCTATCTCTATGGTTTGTTTGCTGTTGATGTAGCCCTAAGCAGAGACTGGGAGAATCACTTTCATGGAAATGGCCTGCCAAGTTTCAAAAAAGCTAGGAGTTGCCAGAAATCTCAGCAAACACTTTTTCACCCAATCTTGATGATACTTTCAGGTAATGATCAGTACACCAATCCCACTTGGCTCGCCAAATTTCGTTCTTGTATGTTAAACCGTTCGTTGGCAGTAACCGGTTTCATTTTGAGGTTTCACTCTGTTTTCTCCTATAGGGATACATGTATTTGGAACTCTATATCAAACACGGTTCATGCTAGCTGTTTGAAACTTGACACAATAAAGCAGTTTCAAGTTCTATCTCTATGGTTTGTTTGCTGTTGATGTAGCCCTAAGCAGAGACTGGTGAAAATCACTTTCATGGAAAAAAGATGCCAAGCATCCAAAAAACGACGAGTTGCCTGAAATATAAGCAAACATTTTTTTCCCCAATCTTGATGATTCTTCCAGGTAATCATCAGTACACCAAAACCACTTGGCTCACCAAATTCGTTCTTCTAGGTTAAACCGTTCGTTTGCAGTAACCGTTTTCATTTTAGGTTTCACTCTGTTTTCTCCTGTAGGGATACATGTATTTGGAACTCTAAATGAAACACGGTTTGTGCTAGTTCTTTGAAACTTGACACAATAAAGCAGTTTCAAGTTCTATCGATATGCATTGTTTGCTGTTCATGTAGCCCTAAGCAGAGACTGGCGAAAATCACTTTCATGAAAGGGGTTGCCAAGCTTCCAAAAAACAACGAGTTGCCTGAAATCTCAGCAAACATTTTTCACCCAATCTTGATGATTCTTTCAGGTAATGATCAGTACACCAAAACCACTTGGCTCACCAAATTTCGTTCTTCTAGGTTAAACCGTTCGTTTGCAGTAACCGTTTTCATTTTTAGGTTTCACTCTGTTTTCTCCTATAGGGATACATGTATTTGGAACTCTAAAATCAACCAAGGTTTGTGCTAGCTCTTTGAAACTTGACACAATAATGCAGTTTCAAGTTCTCTCTCTATGGTTTGTTTGCTGTTGATGTAGCCCTAAGCAGAGACTTGCGAAAATCACTTTCATGGAAAGAGGTTGCCAAGCTTCAAAAAAACTAGGACTTGCCTGAAATCTCAGCAAACATTTTTCACCCAACTTGATGATTCTTTCAGGTAATGATCAGTACCCAAAACCACTTGGCTCACCAAATTTGTTCTTCTAGGTTAAAACCGTTCATTTGCAGTAAACCGTTTTCATTTTTAGGTTTCACTCTGTTTCTCCTTTAGTAATACATGTATTTGGAACTCTAAATGAAACACGGTTTGTGCTAGTTCTTTGAAACTTGACACAATAAAGCAGTTTCAAGTTCTATCTTTATGGTTTGTTTGCTGTTGATGTAGCCCTAAGCAGAGACTGGTGAGAATCACTTTCATGGAGAGAGCCTGCCAAGCTTCCAAAAAAGTACGAGTTGCCTGAAATCTCAGCAAACACTTTTTCACCCAATCTTGATGATACTTTCAGGTAATGATCAGTACACCAAAAATACTTGGCTCACCATATTTCGTTCTTCTAGGTTAAACCGTTCGTTTGCAGTAACCGTTTTCATTTTTTAGGTTTCACTCTGTTTTCTCATATAGCGATACATGTATTTGGAAGTCTAAATCAAACACGGTTTGTGCTAGCCCTTTGAAACTTGACACAATAAAGCAGTTTCAAGTTCTATCTCTATGGTTTGTTTGCTGTTGATGTAGCCCTAAGCAGAGACTGGCGAAATCACTTTCATGAAAAAAGATGCCAAGCATCCAAAAAACGACGAGTTGCCTGAAATATAAGCAAACATTTTTTCACCCAATCTTGATGATTCTTCCAGGTAATCATCAGTACACCAAAACCACTTGGCTCACCAAATTTCGTTCTTCTAGGTTAAACCGTTCGTTTGCAGTAACCGTTTTCATTTTTAGGTTTCACTCTGTTCTCTCCTATAATGATACATGTATTTGGAACTCTAAATCAAACACGGTTTGTGCTAACTTTTTGAAAACTTGACACAATAAAGCAGTTTCAAGTTCTATCTCTATGGTTTGTTTGCTGTTGATGTAGCCCTAAGCAGAGATTGGCGAAAATCACTTTATGAAAAGGGGTTGCCAAGCTTCCAAAAACTACGAGTTGCCTGAAATCTCAGCAAACATTTTTCACCCAACCTTGATGATTCTTTCAGGTAATGATCAGTACACCAAAACCACTTGGCTCACCAAATTTCGTTCTGCTAGGTTATACCGTTCGTTTGCAGTAACCGTTTTCACTTTTAGGTTTCACTCTGTTTTCTCCTATAGGGATACATGTATTTGGAACTCTAAATCAAACACGGTTTATGCTAGCTGTTTGAAACTTGACACAATAAAGCAGTTTCAACTTCTATCTCTATGTAGCCCTAAGCAGAGACTGGCGAAAATCACTTTCATGGAAAAAAGATGACAAGCATCCAAAAAACTACGAGTTGCCTGAAATCTCAGCAAACACTTTTTCACCCAATCTTGATGATTCTTTCAGGTAATGATCAGTACCCCAAAACCACTTGGCTCACCAAATTTTGTTCTTCTAGGTTAAACCTTTCATTTGCAGTAACCGTTTTTCATTTTTAGGTTTCACTCTGTTTTCTCCTTTAGTAATACATGTATTTGGAACTCTAAATGAAACACGGTTTGTGCTAGTTATTTGAAACTTGACACAATAAAGCAGTTTCAAGTTCTTTCTCTATGGTTTGTTTGCTGCTGATGTAGCCCTAAAGCAGAGACTGGAGAAAATCACTTTCATGGAAAGGGGTTGCCAAGCTTCCAAAAAACTACACGAGTTGCCTGAAATCTCAGCAAACACTTTTTCACCCAATCTTGATGATACTTTCAGGTAATGATCAGTACACCAATCCCCACTTGGCTCACCAAATTTCGTTCTTACAGGTTAAACCGTTCGTTTGCAGTAACCGTTTTCATTTTTAGGTTTCACTCTGTTTTCTCCTGTAGGGATACATGTATTTGGAAGTCTAAATCAAACACGGTTTGTGCTAGCCCTTTGAAAACTTGACACAATAAAGCAGTTTCAAGTTCTATCTCTATGCTTTGTTTGCTGTTGATGTAGCCCTAAGCAGAGACCGGCGAAAATCACTTTCATGGAAAGGGTTTCCAAGCTTCCAAAAAACTACGAGTTGCCTGAAATCTCAGCAAACATTTTTTCACCCAACCTTGATGATTCTTTCAGCTAATGATCAGTACACCAAAACCACTTGGCTCACCAAATTTGTTCTTCTAGGTTAAACCGTTTGTTTGCAGTAAACGTTATCATTTTTAGGTTTCACTCTGTTTTCTACTTTAGTAATACATGTATTTGGAACTCTAAATGGAACACGGTTTGTGCTAGTTCTTTGAACTTGACACAATAAAGCAGTTTCAAGTTCTATATCTATGGTTTGTTTGCTGTTGATGTAGCCTAAGCAGAGACTGGCGAAAATCACTTTCATGGAAAGGGGTTGCCAAGCTTCCAAAAAACTACGAGTTGCCTGAAATCTCAGCAAACACTTTTTCACCCAATCTTGATGATACTTTCAGGTAATGATCAGTACACCAATCCCACTTTGCTCACCAAATTTCGTTCTTCTATGTTAACCGTTCATTGGCAGTAACCGGATTCATTTTGAGGTTTCACTCTGTTTTCTCCTATAGGTATACATGTATTTGGAACTCTAAATCAAACACGGTTTGTGCTAGCTGTTTGAAACTTGACACAATAAAGCAGTTTCAAGTTCTATCTCTATGGTTTGTTTGCTGTTGATGTAGCCCTACGCAGAGACTGGCGAAAATCACTTTCATGGAAAGGGGTTGCCAAGCTTCCAAAAAACTATGAGTTGCCTGAAATCTCAGCAAACATTTTTTCACCCAATCTTGATGATTCTTTCAGGTAATCAAACAGTATACCAAAACCACTTGGCTCACCAAATTTCGTTCTTCTAGGTTAAACCATTCGTTTGCAGTAACCGTTTTCATTTTTAGGTTTCACTCTGTTTTCTCCTATAGGGATACATGTTTTTGGAACTCTAAATCAAAACACGGTTTGTGCTAGATGTTTGAAACTTGACACAAAAAAGCAGTTTCAAGTTCTACCTCTATGGTTTGTTTGCTGTTGATGTAGCCCTAAGCAGAGACTGGTGAGAATCACTTTTCATGGAGAGAGCCTGCCAAGCTTCCAAAAAAGTACGAGTTGCCTGAAATCTCAGCAAACACTTTTTCACCCAATCTTGATGATACTTTCAGGTAATGATCAGTACACCAATCCCACTTGGCTCACCAAATTTCGTTCTTCTATGTTAAACCGTTCGTTGGCAGTAACCGGATTCATTTTGAGGTTTCATTCTGTTTTCTCCTTTAGGGATACATGTATTTGGAACTCTAAATCAAACACGGTTTGTGCTAGCCCTTTGAACCTTGACACAATAAAGCAGTTTCAAGTTCTACCTCTATGGTTTGTTTGCTGTTGATGTAGCCCTAAGCAGAGACTGGCGAAAATCACTTTCATGAAAGAAGATGCCAAGCATCCAAAAATATACGAGTTTCCTGAAATCTCAGCAAGCATTTTTTCACCCAATCTTGATGATTCTTTCAGGTAATGATCAAAACACCAAAACCACTTGGCTCACCAAATTTCGATCTTCTAGTTTAAACCGTTCGTTTGCAGTTACTGTTTTCATTTTTAGGTTTCACTCTGTTTTCTCCTATAGGGATACATGTATTTGGAACTCTAAATCAAACACGGTTTGTGCTAGCCCTTTGAAACTTGACACAATAAAGCAGTTTCAAGTTCTATCTCTATGGTTTTTTTGCTGTAGATGTAGCCCTAAGCAGAGACTGGCAAAAATCACTTTCATGGAAAGGGGTTGCCAAGCTTCCAAAAAACTACGAGTTGCCTGAAATCTCAGCAAACATTTTTTCACCAATCTTGATGATTCTTTCAGGTAAGGATCAGGACACCAAAACCACTTGGCTCACCAAATTTCTTTCTTCTAGGGTAAACCGTTCGTTTGCAGTAACCGTTTTTCATTTTTAGGATTTACTCTGTTTTCTCCTATAGGGATACATGTATTTGGAACTCTAAAATCAAACACGGTTTGTGCTAGCTCTTGAAACTTGACACAATAAAGCAGTTTCAAGTTCTATCTCTATGCTTTGTTTGCTGTTGATGTAGCCCTGAGCAGAGACTGGCGAAAATCACTTTCATGGAAAGGGGTTGCCAAGCTTCCAAAAAACTATGAGTTGCCTGAAATCTCAGCAAACATTTTTTCACCCAACCTTCATGATTCTTTCAGGTAATGATCAGTACACCAAAACCACTTGGCTCACCAAATTTCGTTCTTCTAGGTTAAACCGTTCGTTTGCAGTCACCGTTTTCATTTTTAGGATTTACTTCTGTTTTCTCCTATAGGGATACATGTATTTGGAACTCTAAATCAAACACGGTTTGTGCTAGCTCTTTGAAACTTGACACAATAAAGCAGTTTCAAGTTCTATCTCTATGCTTTGTTTGCTGTTGATGTAGCCCTGAGCAGAGACTGGCGAAAATCCCTTTCATGGAAAGGGGTTGCCAAGCTTCCAAAAAACTGAGTTGCCTGAATCTCAGCAAACCTTTTTTCACCCAATCTTGATGATTGTTTCAGGTAATGATCAGTACACCAAAACAACTTGGCTCACCAAATTTCGTTCTACTAGGTTAAACCGTTCGTTTGCAGTCACCGTTTTCATTTTTAGGATTTACTCTGTTTCTCCTATAGGGATACATGTATTTGGAACTCTAAATCAAACACGGTTTGTGCTAGCTCTTTGGAAACTTGACACAATAAAGCAGTTTCAAGTTCTATCTCTATGCTTTGTTTGCTGTTGATGTAGCCCTGAGCAGAGACTGGCGAAAATCCCTTTCATGGAAAGGGGTTGCCAAGCTTCCAAAAAACTGAGTTGCCTGAATCTCAGCAAACATTTTTTCACCCAATCTTGATGATTGTTTCAGGTAATGATCAGTACACCAAAACAATTGGCTCACCAAATTTCGTTCTTCTAGGTTAAACCGTTCGTTTGCAGTAACCGTTTTCATTTTTAGGTTTCACTCTGTTTTCTGCTATAGGGATACATGTATTTGGAAACTCTAAATCAAACACGGTTTGTGCCTAGCTTTTTGAAACTTGACACAATAAAGCATTTTCAAGTTCTATCTCTATGGATTGTTTGTTGTTGATGTAGCCCTAAGCAGAGACTGGTGAAAATCACTTTCATGGAAAGGGTTGCCAAGCTTCCAAAAAACTACGAGTTTCCTGAAATCTCAGCAAACATTTTTTTTACCCAATCTTGATGATTCTTTCAGGTAATGATCAGTCCACCAAAACAACTTGGCTCACCAAATTTCGTTCTTCTAGGTTAAACCGTTCGTTTGCAGTAACCGTTTTCATTTTTAGGTTTCACTCTGTTTTCTCCTATAGGGATACATGTATTTGGAACTCTAAATCAAACACGGTTTGTGCTAGCTGTTTGAACCTTGACACAATAAAGCAGATTCAAGTTCTATCTCCATGCTAGCTGTTTGAAACATGACACAATAAAGCAGTTTCAAGTTCTATCTCTATGGTTTGTTTGCTGTTGATGTAGCCCTAAGCAGAGACTGGCGAAAATCACTTTCATGGAAAAAAGATGCCAAGCATCCAAAAAACGACGAGTTGCCTGAAATATAAGCAAACATTTTTTCACCCAATCTTGATGATTCTTCCAGGTAATCATCAGTACACCAAAACCACTTGGCTCACCAAATTTCGTTCTTCTAGGTTAAACCGTTCGTTTGCAGTAACCGTTTTCATTTTTAGGTTTCACTCTGTTCTCTCCTATAATGATACATGTATTTGGAACTCTAAATCAAACACGGTTTGTGCTAACTTTTTGAAACTTGACACAATAAAGCAGTTTCAAGTTCTATCTCTATGGTCTGTTTGCTGTTGATGTAGCCCTAAGAAGAGATTGGCGAAAATCACTTTATGAAAAGGGGTTGCCAAGCTTCCAAAAAACTACGAGTTGCCTGAAATATCAGCAAACATTTTTTCACCCAACCTTGATGATTCTTTCAGGTAATGATCAGTACACCAAAACCACTTGGCTCACCAAATTTCGTTCTGCTAGGTTAAACCTTTCGTTTGCAGTAATCGTTTTTACTTTTAGGTTTCACTCTGTTTTCTCCTATAGGGATACATGTTTTTGGAACTCTAAATCAAACACGGTTTATGCTAGCTGTTTGAAACTTGACACAATAAAGCAGTTTCAACTTCTATCTCTATGGTTTGTTTGCTGTTGATGTAGCCCTAAGCAGAGACTGGCGAAAATCACTTTCATGGAAAAAAGATGCCAAGCATCCAAAAAACTACGAATTGCCTGAAATCTCAGCAAACATTTTTTCACCCAATCTTGATGATTCTTTCAGGTAATGATCAGTACCCCAAAACCACTTGGCTCACCAAATTTTGTTCTTCTAGGTTAAACCGTTCATTTGCAGTAACCGTTTTCATTTTTAGGTTTCACTCTGTTTTCTCCTTTAGTAATACATGTATTTGGAACTCTAAATGAAACACGGTTTGTGCTAGTTCTTTGAAACTTGACACAATAAAGCAGTTTCAAGTTCTATCTTTATGGTTTGTTTGCTGTTGATGTAGCCCTAAGCAGAGACTGGTGAGAATCACTTTCATGGAGAGAGCCTGCCAAGCTTCCAAAAAAGTACGAGTTGCCTGAAATCTCAGCAAACACTTTTTCACCCAATCTTGATGATACTTTCAGGTAATGATCAGTACACCAATCTCACTTGGCTCACCAAATTTCGTTCTTTCAGGTTAAACCGTTCGTTTGCAGTAACCGTTTTCATTTTTAGGTTTCACTCTGTTTTCTCCTGTAGGGATACATGTATTTGGAACTCTAAATCAAACACGGTTTGTGCTAGCTGTTTGAAACTTGACACAAAAAAGCAGTTTCAAGTTCTATCTCTATGGTTTGTTTGCTGTTGATGTAGCCCTAAGCAGAGACTGGCGAAAATCACTTTCATGAAAAGAAGATGCCAAGCATCCAAAAAACTACGAGTTGCCTGAAATCTCAGCAAACATTTTTTCACCCAACATTGATGATTCTTTCAAGTAATGATCAGTACACCAAAACAAATTGGCTCACCAAATTTCGTTCTTCTAGGTTAAACCGTTCGTTTGCAGTTACCATTTACATTTTTAGGTTTCACTCCGTTTTCTCCTATAGGGATACATGTATTTGGAACTCTAAATCAAACACGGTTTGTGCTAGCCCTTTGAAACTTGACACAATAAAGCAGTTTCAAGTTCTATCTCTATGGTTTGTTTGCTGTTGATGTAGCCCTAACTGAGACTGGCGAAAATCACTTTCATGGAAAGGGGTTGCCAAGCTTCAAAAAAACTACGAGTTGCCTGAAATCTCAGCAAACATTTTCACCCAATCTTGATGATTCTTTCAGGTAATGATCAGTACACCAAAACCACTTGGCTCACCAAATTTAGTTCTTCTAGATTAAACCGTTCGTTTGCAGTAACCGTTTTCATTTTTAGGTTTCACTCTGTTTTCTCCTATAGGGAAACATGTATTTGGAACTCTAAATTAAACACGGTTTGTGCTAGCTCTTTGAAACTTTACACAAGAAAGCAGTTTAAAGTCCTATCTCTATGGTTTGTTTGCTGTTGATGTAGCCCTAAGCAGAGACTGGCGAAAATCACTTTCATGGAAAGGGGTTGCCAAGCTTCAAAAAAACTACGAGTTGCCTGAAATCTCAGCAAACATTTTTCACCCAATCTTGTTGATTCTTTCAGGTAATGATCAGTACACCAAAACCACTTGGCTCACCAAATTTCTTTCTTCTAGGTTAAACCGTTCGTTTGCAGTAACCGTTTTCATTTTTAGGTTTCACTCTGTCTTCTCCTATAGGGATACATGTATTTGGAACTCTAATTCAAACACGGTTTGTGCTAGCTCTTTGAAACTTGACACAAGAAAGCAGTTTCAAGTTCTTTCTCTATGGTTTGTTTGCTGTTGATGTAGCCCTAAGCAGAGACTGGCGAAAATCACTTTCATGGAAAGGGGTTGCCAAGCTTCCAAAAAACTACGAGTTGCCTGAAATCTCAGCAAACATTTTTTCACCCAAACTTGATGATTCTTTCAGGTAATGATCAGTACCCCGAAACCACTTGGCTCACCAAATTTCGTTCTTCTAGGTTAAACCGTTCGTTTGTAGTAACCGTTTTCATTTTTAGGTTTCACTTTGTTTTCTCCTATAGGGATACATGTATTTGGAACTCTAAATCAAACACGGATTGTGCTAGCCGTTTGAAACTTGACACAATAAAGCAGTTTTAAGTTCTATCTCTATGGTTTGTTTGCTGTTGATGTAGCCCTAAGCAGAGACTGGCAAGAATCACTTTCATGGAAAGAAGATGCCAAGCATCCAAAAAACTACGAGTTGCCTGAAATCTCAGCAAACATTTTTTCACCCAATCTTGATGATTCTTTCAGGTAATGACCAGTACTTTAAAACTACTTGGCTCACCAAATTTCGTTCTTCTAGGTTAAACCTTTCATTGGCAGTAACCATTTTCATTTTTACGTTTCACACTGTTGTCTCCTTTAGTAATACATGTATTTGGAACTCTAAATGAAACACAGTTTGTGCTAGGTCTTTGAAACTTGACACAATAAAGCAGTTTCAAGTTCTATCTCTATGGTTTGTTTGCTGTTGATGTAGCCCTAAGCAGAGACTGGCGAGAATCACTTTCATGGAAAGGGCCTGCCAAGTTTCCAAAAAGCTAGGAGTTTCCAGAAATCTCAGCAAACACTTTTTCACCCAATCTTGATGATACTTTCAGGTAATGATCAGTACACCAATCCCACTTGGCTCGCCAAATTTCGTTCTTGTATGTTAAACCGTTCGTTGGCAGTAACTGGTTTCATTTTGAGGTTTCACTCTGTTTTCTCCTATAGGGATACATGTATTTGGAACTCTATATTAAACACGGTTCATGCTAGCTGTTTGAAACTTGACACAATAAAGCAGTTTCAAGTTCTATCTCTATGGTTTGTTTGCTTTTGATTTAGCCCTAAGCAGAGACTGGCGAAAATCACTTTCATGGAAAAAAGATGCCAAGCCTCCAAAAAACGACGAGTTGCCTGAAATATAAGCAAACATTTTTTCACCCAATCTTGATGATTCTTCCAGGTAATCATCAGTACACCAAAACCACTTGGCTCACCAAATTTCGTTCTTCTAGGTTAAACCGTTCGTTTGCAGTAACCGTTTTCATTTTTAGGTTTCACTCTGTTCTCTCCTATAATGATACATGTATTTGGAACTCTAAATCAAACACGGTTTGTGCTAACTTTTTGAAACTTGACACAATAAAGCAGTTTCAAGTTCTATCTCTATGGTTTGTTTGCTGTTGATGTAGCCCTAAGAAGAGATTGGCGAAAATCACTTTATGAAAAGGAGTTGCCAAGCTTCCAAAAAACTACGAGTTGCCTGAAATCTCAGCAAACATTTTTTCACCCAACCTTGATGATTCTTTCAGGTAATGATCAGTACACCAAAACCACTTGGCTCACTAAATTTCGTTCTGCTAGGTTAAACCGTTCGTTTGCAGTAACCGTTTTTACTTTTAGGTTTCACTCTGTTTTCTCCTATAGGGATACATGTATTTGGAACTCTAAATCAAACACGGTTTATGCTAGCTGTTTGAAACTTGACACAATAAAGCAGTTTCAACTTCTATCTCTATGGTTTGTTTGCTGTTGATGTAGCCCTAAGCAGAGACTGGCGAAAATCACTTTCATGGAAAAAAGATGCCAAGCATCCAAAAAACTACGAATTGCGTGAAATCTCAGCAAACATTTTTTCACCCAATCTTGATGATTCTTTCAGGTAATGATCAGTACCCCAAAACCACTTGGCTCACCAAATTTTGTTCTTCTAGGTTAAACCGTTCATTTGCAGTAACCGTTTTCATTTTTAGGTTTCACTCTGTTTTCTCCTTTAGTAATACATGTATTTGGAACTCTAAATGAAACACGGTTTGTGCTAGTTCTTTGAAACTTGACACAATAAAGCAGTTTCAAGTTCTATCTTTATGGTTTGTTTGCTGTTGATGTAGCCCTAAGCAGAGACTGGTGAGAATCACTTTCATGGAGAGAGCCTGCCAAGCTTCCAAAAAAGTACGAGTTGCCTGAAATCTCAGCAAACACTTTTTCACCCAATCTTGATTATACTTTCAGGTAATGATCAGTACACCAATCCCACTTGGCTCACCAAATTTCGTTCTTCTATGTTAAACCGTTCGTTGGCAGTAACCGGATTCATTTTGAGGTTTCATTCTGTTTTCTCCTATAGGGATACATGTATTTGGAACTCTAAATCAAACACGGTTTGTGCTAGCCCTTTGAACCTTGACACAATAAAGCAGTTTCAAGTTCTATCTCTATGGTTTGTTTGCTGTTGATGTAGCCCTAAGCAGAGACTGGCGAAAATCACTTTCATGGAAAGGGGTTGCAAAGCTTCCAAAAAACTACGAGTTGCCTGAAATCTCAGCAAACATTTTTTCACCCAATCTTGATGATTCTTTCAGGTAATGATCAGTACCCCAAAACCAATTGGCTCACCAAATTTTGTTCTTTTAGGTTAAACCGTTCGTTTGCAGTAACCGTTATCATTTTTAGGTTTCACTCTGTTTTCTACTTTAGTAATACATGTATTTGGAACTCTAAATGGAACACGGTTTGTGCTAGTTCTTTGAAACTTGACACAATAAAGCAGTTTCAAGTTCTATCTCTATGGTTTGTTTGCTGTTGATGTAGCCCTAAGCAGAGACTGGCGAAAATCACTTTCATGGAAAGGGGTTGCCAAGCTTCCAAAAAACTACGAGTTGCCTGAAATCTCAGCAAACACTTTTTCACCCAATCTTGATGATACTTTCAGGTAATGATCAGTACACCAATCCCACTTTGCTCACCAAATTTCGTTCTTCTATGTTAAACCGTTCGTTGGCAGTAACCGGATTCATTTTGAGGTTTCACTCTGTTTTCTCCTATAGGTATACATGTATTTGGAACTCTAAATCAAACACGGTTTGTGCTAGCTGTTTGAAACTTGACACAATAAAGCAGTTTCAAGTTCTATCTCTATGGTTTGTTTGCTGTTGATGTAGCCCTACGCAGAGACTGGCGAAAATCACTTTCATGGAAAGGGGTTGCCAAGCTTCCAAAAAACTATGAGTTGCCTGAAATCTCAGCAAACATTTTTTCACCCAATCTTGATGATTCTTTCAGGTAATCAACAGTATACCAAAACCACTTGGCTCACCAAATTTCGTTCTTCTAGGTTAAACCATTCGTTTGCAGTAACCGTTTTCATTTTTAGGTTTCACTCTGTTTTCTCCTATAGGGATACATGTTTTTGGAACTCTAAATCAAACACGGTTTGTGCTAGCTGTTTGAAACTTGACACAAAAAAGCAGTTTCAAGTTCTACCTCTATGGTTTGTTTGCTGTTGATGTAGCCCTAAGCAGAGACTGGTGAGAATCACTTTCATGGAGAGAGCCTGCCAAGCTTCCAAAAAAGTACGAGTTGCCTGAAATCTCAGCAAACACTTTTTCACCCAATCTTGATGATACTTTCAGGTAATGATCAGTACACCAATCCACTTGGCTCACCAAATTTCGTTCTTCTATGTTAAACCGTTCGTTGGCAGTAACCGGATTCATTTTGAGGTTTCATTCTGTTTTCTCCTATAGGGATACATGTATTTGGAACTCTAAATCAAACACGGTTTGTGCTAGCCCTTTGAACCTTGACACAATAAAGCAGTTTCAAGTTCTATCTCTATGGTTTGTTTGCTGTTGATGTAGCCCTAAGCAGAGACTGGCGAAAATCACTTTCATGGAAAGGGGTTGCAAAGCTTCCAAAAAACTACGAGTTGCCTGAAATCTCAGCAAACATTTTTTCACCCAATCTTGATGATTCTTTCAGGTAATGATCAGTACCCCAAAACCAATTGGCTCACCAAATTTTGTTCTTTTAGGTTAAACCGTTCGTTTGCAGTAACCGTTATCATTTTTAGGTTTCACTCTGTTTTCTACTTTAGTAATACATGTATTTGGAACTCTAAATGGAACACGGTTTGTGCTAGTTCTTTGAAACTTGACACAATAAAGCAGTTTCAAGTTCTATCTCTATGGTTTGTTTGCTGTTGATGTAGCCCTAAGCAGAGACTGGCGAAAATCACTTTCATGGAAAGGGGTTGCCAAGCTTCCAAAAAACTACGAGTTGCCTGAAATCTCAGCAAACACTTTTTCACCCAATCTTGATGATACTTTCAGGTAATGATCAGTACACCAATCCCACTTTGCTCACCAAATTTCGTTCTTCTATGTTAAACCGTTCGTTGGCAGTAACCGGATTCATTTTGAGGTTTCACTCTGTTTTCTCCTATAGGTATACATGTATTTGGAACTCTAAATCAAACACGGTTTGTGCTAGCTGTTTGAAACTTGACACAATAAAGCAGTTTCAAGTTCTATCTCTATGGTTTGTTTGCTGTTGATGTAGCCCTACGCAGAGACTGGCGAAAATCACTTTCATGGAAAGGGGTTGCCAAGCTTCCAAAAAACTATGAGTTGCCTGAAATCTCAGCAAACATTTTTTCACCCAATCTTGATGATTCTTTCAGGTAATCAACAGTATACCAAAACCACTTGGCTCACCAAATTTCGTTCTTCTAGGTTAAACCATTCGTTTGCAGTAACCGTTTTCATTTTTAGGTTTCACTCTGTTTTCTCCTATAGGGATACATGTTTTTGGAACTCTAAATCAAACACGGTTTGTGCTAGCTGTTTGAAACTTGACACAAAAAGCAGTTTCAAGTTCTACCTCTATGGTTTGTTTGCTGTTGATGTAGCCCTAAGCAGAGACTGGCGAAAATCACTTTCATGAAAAGAAGATGCCACGCATCCAAAAATATACGAGTTGCCTGAAATCTCAGCAAGCATTTTTTCACCCAATCTTGATGATTCTTTCAGGTAATGATCAAAACACCAAAACCACTTGGCTCACCAAATTTCGATCTTCTAGTTTAAACCGTTCGTTTGCAGTTACTGTTTTCATTTTTAGGTTTCATTCTGTTTTCTCCTATAGGGATACATGTATTTGGAACTCTAAATCAAACACGGTTTGTGCTAGCCCTTTGAAACTTGACACAATAAAGCAGTTTCAAGTTCTATCTCTATGGTTTTTTTGCTGTAGATGTAGCCCTAAGCAGAGACTGGCAAAAATCACTTTCATGGAAAGGGGTTGCCAAGCTTCCAAAAAACTACGAGTTGCCTGAAATCTCAGCAAACATTTTTTCACCCAATCTTGATGATTCTTTCAGGTAAGGATCAGGACACCAAAACCACTTGGCTCACCAAATTTCTTTCTTCTAGGGTAAACCGTTCGTTTGCAGTAACCGTTTTCATTTTTAGGATTTACTCTGTTTTCTCCTATAGGGATACATGTATTTGGAACTCTAAATCAAACACGGTTTGTGCTAGCTGTTTGAAACTTGACACAATAAAGCAGTTTCAAGTTCTATCTCTATGCTTTGTTTGCTGTTGATGTAGCCCTGAGCAGAGACTGGCGAAAATCACTTTCATGGAAAGGGGTTGCCAAGCTTCCAAAAAACTATGAGTTGCCTGAAATCTCAGCAAACATTTTTTCACCCAACCTTCATGATTCTTTCAGGTAATGATCAGTACACCAAAACCACTTGGCTCACCAAATTTCGTTCTTCTAGGTTAAACCGTTCGTTTGCAGTCACCGTTTTCATTTTTAGGATTTACTCTGTTTTCTCCTATAGGGATACATGTATTTGGAACTCTAAATCAAACACGGTTTGTGCTAGCTCTTTGAAACTTGACACAATAAAGCAGTTTCAAGTTCTATCTCTATGCTTTGTTTGCTGTTGATGTAGCCCTGAGCAGAGACTGGCGAAAATCCCTTTCATGGAAAGGGGTTGCCAAGCTTCCAAAAAACTGAGTTGCCTGAATCTCAGCAAACATTTTTTCACCCAATCTTGATGATTGTTTCAGGTAATGATCAGTACACCAAAACAACTTGGCTCACCAAATTTCGTTCTTCTAGGTTAAACCGTTCGTTTGCAGTCACCGTTTTCATTTTTAGGATTTACTCTGTTTTCTCCTATAGGGATACATGTATTTGGAACTCTAAATCAAACACGGTTTGTGCTAGCTCTTTGAAACTTGACACAATAAAGCAGTTTCAAGTTCTATCTCTATGCTTTGTTTGCTGTTGATGTAGCCCTGAGCAGAGACTGACGAAAATCCCTTTCATGGAAAGGGGTTGCCAAGCTTCCAAAAAACTGAGTTGCCTGAATCTCAGCAAACATTTTTTCACCCAATCTTGATGATTGTTTCAGGTAATGATCAGTACACCAAAACAACTTGGCTCACCAAATTTCGTTCTTCTAGGTTAAACCGTTCGTTTGCAGTAACCGTTTTCATTTTTAGGTTTCACTCTGTTTTCTGCTATAGGGATACATGTATTTGGAACTCTAAATCAAACACGGTTTGTGCTAGCTTTTTGAAACTTGACACAATAAAGCATTTTCAAGTTCTATCTCTATGGATTGTTTGTTGTTGATGTAGCCCTAAGCAGAGACTGGTGAAAATCACTTTCATGGAAAGGGGTTGCCAAGCTTCCAAAAAAATACGAGTTTCCTGAAATCTCAGCAAACATTTTTTCACCCAATCTTGATGATTCTTTCAGGTAATGATCAGTCCACCAAAACAACTTGGCTCACCAAATTTCGTTCTTCTAGGTTAAACCGTTCGTTTGCAGTAACCGTTTTCATTTTTAGGTTTCACTCTGTTTTCTCCTATAGGGATACATGTATTTGGAACTCTAAATCAAACACGGTTTGTGCTAGCTGTTTGAACCTTGACACAATAAAGCAGATTCAAGTTCTATCTCCATGCTAGCTGTTTGAAACATGACACAATAAAGCAGTTTCAAGTTCTATCTCTATGGTTTGTTTGCTGTTGATGTAGCCCTAAGCAGAGACTGGCGAAAATCACTTTCATGGAAAAAAGATGCCAAGCATCCAAAAAACGACGAGTTGCCTGAAATATAAGCAAACATTTTTTCACCCAATCTTGATGATTCTTCCAGGTAATCATCAGTACACCAAAACCACTTGGCTCACCAAATTTCGTTCTTCTAGGTTAAACCGTTCGTTTGCAGTAACCGTTTTCATTTTTAGGTTTCACTCTGTTCTCTCCTATAATGATACATGTATTTGGAACTCTAAATCAAACACGGTTTGTGCTAACTTTTTGAAACTTGACACAATAAAGCAGTTTCAAGTTCTATCTCTATGGTCTGTTTGCTGTTGATGTAGCCCTAAGAAGAGATTGGCGAAAATCACTTTATGAAAAGGGGTTGCCAAGCTTCCAAAAAACTACGAGTTGCCTGAAATCTCAGCAAACATTTTTTCACCCAACCTTGATGATTCTTTCAGGTAATGATCAGTACACCAAAACCACTTGGCTCACCAAATTTCGTTCTGCTAGGTTAAACCTTTCGTTTGCAGTAACCGTTTTTACTTTTAGGTTTCACTCTGTTTTCTCCTATAGGGATACATGTTTTTGGAACTCTAAATCAAACACGGTTTGTGCTAGTTCTTTGAAACTTGACACAATAAAGCAGTTTCAAGTTCTATCTTTATGGTTTGTTTGCTGTTGATGTAGCCCTAAGCAGAGACTGGTGAGAATCACTTTCATGGAGAGAGCCTGCCAAGCTTCCAAAAAAGTACGAGTTGCCTGAAATCTCAGCAAACACTTTTTCACCCAATCTTGATGATACTTTCAGGTAATGATCAGTACACCAATCTCACTTGGCTCACCAAATTTCGTTCTTTCAGGTTAAACCGTTCGTTTGCAGTAACCGTTTTCATTTTTAGGTTTCACTCTGTTTTCTCCTGTAGGGATACATGTATTTGGAACTCTAAATCAAACACGGTTTGTGCTAGCTGTTTGAAACTTGACACAAAAAAGCAGTTTCAAGTTCTATCTCTATGGTTTGTTTGCTGTTGATGTAGCCCTAAGCAGAGACTGGCGAAAATCACTTTCATGAAAAGAAGATGCCAAGCATCCAAAAAACTACGAGTTGCCTGAAATCTCAGCAAACATTTTTTCACCCAACATTGATGATTCTTTCAAGTAATGATCAGTACACCAAAACAAATTGGCTCACCAAATTTCGTTCTTCTAGGTTAAACCGTTCCGTTCGTTTGCAGTTACCATTTACATTTTTAGGTTTCACTCCGTTTTCTCCTATAGGGATACATGTATTTGGAACTCTAAATCAAACACGGTTTGTGCTAGCCCTTTGAAACTTGACACAATAAAGCAGTTTCAAGTTCTATCTCTATGGTTTGTTTGCTGTTGATGTAGCCCTAAGCAGAGACTGGCGAAAATCACTTTCATGGAAAGGGGTTGCCAAGCTTCCAAAAAACTACGAGTTGCCTGAAATCTCAGCAAACATTTTTTCACCCAAACTTGATGATTCTTTCAGGTAATGATCAGTACGCTAAAACCACTTGGCTCACCAAATTTCGTTCTTCTAGGTTAAACCGTTCGTTTGCAGTAACCGTTTTCATTTTGAGGTATCACTCTCTTTTCTCCTTTAGGGATACATGTATTTGGAACTCTAAATCAAACACGGTTTGTGCTAGCTCTTTGAAACTTGACACAAGAAAGCAGTTTCAAATTCTATCTCTACGGTTTGTTTGCTGTTGATGTAGCCCTAAGCAGAGACTGGCGAAAATCCCTTTCATGGAAAGGGGTTGCCAAGCTTCCAAAAATCTACGAGTTGCCTGAAATCTCAGCAAACATTTTTTCACCCAATCATGATGATTCTTTCAGGTAATGATCAGTACACCAAAACAACTTGGCTCACCAAATTTCATTCTTCTAGGTTAAACAGTTCGTTTGCAGTAACCGTTTTCATTTTTAGCTTTCACTCTGTTTTCTCCTATAGGGATACATGCATTTGGAACTCTAAATCAAACACGGTTTATGCTAGCTCTTTGAAACTTGACACAATAAAGCAGTTTCAAGTTCTATCTCTATGGTTTGTTTGCTGTTGATGTAGCCCTAAGCAGAGACTTGCGAAAATCCCTTTCATGGAAAGGGGTTGCCAAGCTTTCAAAAAACTACGAGTTGCCTGAAATCTCAGCAAAAATTTTTTCACCCAACCTTCATGATTCTTTCAGGTAATGATCAGTACACCAAAACCACTTTGCTCACCAAATTTCGTTCTTTTAGGTTAAACCGTTCGTTTGCAGTCACCGTTTTCATTTTTAGGTTTTACTCTGTTTTCTCCTATAGGGATACATGTATTTGGAACTCTAAATCAAACACGTTTGTTGCTAGCTCTTTGAAACTTGACACAGGAAAGCAGTTTCAAGTTCTATCTCTATGGTTTGTTTGCTGTTGATGTAGCCCTAAGCAGAGACTGGCGAAAATCACTTTCATGGAAAGGGGTTGCCAAGCTTCTGAAAAACTGAGTTGCCTGAATCTCAACAAACATTTTTTCACCCAATCTTGATGATTCTTTCAGGTAATGATCAGTACCACAAAACCACTTGACTCACCAAATTTCGTTCTTCTAGATTAAACCGTTGGTTTGCAGTAACCGTTTTCATTTTTAGCTTTCACTCTGTTTTCTCCTATAGGGATACATGTATTTGGAACTCTAATTCAAACACGGTTTGTGCTAGCTCTTTGAAACTTGACACAATAAAGCAGTTTCAAGTTCTATCTCTATGTTTTGTTTGCTGTTGATGTAGCCCTAACTGAGACTGGCGAAAATCACTTTCATGGAAAGGGGTTGCCAAGCTTCAAAAAAACTACGAGTTGCCTGAAATCTCAGCAAACATTTTCACCCAATCTTGATGATTCTTTCAGGTAATGATCAGTACACCAAAACCACTTGGCTCACCAAATTTAGTTCTTCTAGATTAAACCGTTCGTTTGCAGTAACCGTTTTCATTTTTAGGTTTCACTCTGTTTTCTCCTATAGGGAAACATGTATTTGGAACTCTAAATTAAACACGGTTTGTGCTAGCTCTTTGAAACTTTACACAAGAAAGCAGTTTCAAGTCCTATCTCTATGGTTTGTTTGCTGTTGATGTAGCCCTAAGCAGAGACTGGCGAAAATCACTTTCATGGAAAGGGGTTGCCAAGCTTCAAAAAAACTACGAGTTGCCTGAAATCTCAGCAAACATTTTTCACCCAATCTTGTTGATTCTTTCAGGTAATTATCAGTACACCAAAACCACTTGGCTCACCAAATTTCTTTCTTCTAGGTTAAACCGTTCGTTTGCAGTAACCGTTTTCATTTTTAGGTTTCACTCTGTCTTCTCCTATAGGGATACATGTATTTGGAACTCTAATTCAAACACGGTTTGTGCTAGCTCTTTGAAACTTGACACAAGAAAGCAGTTTCAAGTTCTTTCTCTATGGTTTGTTTGCTGTTGATGTAGCCCTAAGCAGAGACTGGCGAAAATCACTTTCATGGAAAGGGGTTGCCAAGCTTCCAAAAAACTACGAGTTGCCTGAAATCTCAGCAAACATTTTTTCACCCAAACTTGATGATTCTTTCAGGTAATGATCAGTACCCCGAAACCACTTGGCTCACCAAATTTCGTTCTTCTAGGTTAAACCGTTCGTTTGTAGTAACCGTTTTCATTTTTAGGTTTCACTGTGTTTTCTCCTACAGGGATACATGTATTTGGAACTCTAAATCAAACACGGTTTGTGCTAGCCCTTTGAAACTTGACACAATAAAGCAGTTTCAAGTTCTATCTCTATGGTTTGTTTGCTGTTGATGTATCCCTAAGCAGAGACCGGGAAAAATCACTTTCATAGGAAGGGGTTGCCAAGCTTCCAAAAAACTACGAGTTGCCTGAAATCTCAGCAAACATTTTTTCACCCAAACTTGATGATTCTTTTAGGTAATGATCAGTACCCCGAAACCACTTGGCTCACCAAATTTCGTTCTTCTAGGTTAAACCGTTCGTTTGTAGTAACCGTTTTCATTTTTAGGTTTCACTCTGTTTTCTCCTATAGGGATACATGTATTTGGAACTCTAAATCAAACACGGTTTGTGCTAGCTCTTTGAAACTTGACACAATAAAGCAGTTTACAGTTCGATCTCTACGCTTTGATTGCTGTTGATGTAGCCCTAAGCAGAGACTGGCGAAAATCCCTTTCATGGAAAGGGGTTGCCAAGTTTCCAAAAAACTACGAGTTGCCTGAAATCTCAGCAAACATTTTTTCACCAATCTTGATGATTCTTTCAGGTAAAGATCAGTACACCAAAACCACTTGGCTCACCAAATTTCGTTCTTCTAGTTTACACCGTTCGTTTGCAGTAACCGTTTTCATTTTTAGGTTTCACTCTGTTTTCTCCTATAGGGAAACATGTATTTGGAACTCTAAATCAAACACGGTTTGTGCTAGCTCTTTTAAACTTGACACAATAAAGCAGTTTCAAGTTCTATCTCTATGGTTTGTTTGCTGTTGATGTAGCCCTAAGCAGAGACTGGCGAAAATCACTTTCCTGGAAAGGGTTGCCAAGCTTCCAAAAAACTACGAGTTGCCTGAAATCTCAGCAAATATTTGTTCACCCAATCTTGATGATTCTTTCAGGTAATGATCAGTACACCAAAACCACTTGGCTCACCAAATTTCGTTCTTCTAGGTTAAACCGTTCGTTTGCAGTAACCCTTTTCATTTTTAGGTTTCACTCTGTTTTCTCCTATAGGGATAAATGTATTTGGACCTCTAAAACAAACACGGTTTGTGCTAGCTCTTCGAAACTTGACACAATAAAGCAGTTTCAAGTTCTAACTCTATGCTTTGTGTGCTGTTGATGTAGCCCTAAGCAGAGACTGGCGAAAATCCCTTTCATGGAAAAGGGTTGCCAAGCTTTCAAAAAACTACGAGTTGCCTGAAATCTCAGCAAATATTTTTTCACCCAATCTTGATGATTCTTTCAGGTAATGATCAGTACAGCAAAACCACTTGGCTCACCAAATTTCGTTCTTCTAGGTTAAACCGTTCGTTTGCAGTAACCGTTTTCATTTTTAGGTTTCACTCTGTTTTCTCCTATAGGGATACATGTATTTGGAACTCTAAATCAAATACGGTTTGTGCTAGATCTTTGAAACTTGACACAATAAAGCAGTTTCAAGTTCTATCTCTATGCTTTGTTTGCTGTTGATGTAGCCCTAAGCAGAGACTGGCGAATATCACTTTCATGGAAAGGGGTTGCCAAGCTTCCAAAAAACTACGAGTTGCCTGAAATCTCAGCTAATATTTTTTCACCCAATCTTGATGATTATTCCAGGTAATGATCAGTACACCAAAACCACTTGGCTCACCAAATTTCGTTCTTCTAGGTTAAACCGTTCGTTTGCAGTAACCGTTTTCATTTTTAGGTTTCACTCTGTTTTCTCCTATAGGGATACATGTATTTGGAACTCTAAATCAAACACGGTTTGTGCTAGCTCTTTTAAACTTGACACAATAAAGCAGTTTCCAGTTCGATCTCTATGCTTTGTTTGCTGTTGATGTAGCCCTAAGCAGAGACTGGCGAAAATCACTTTCATGGAAAGGCGTTCCCTAGCTTCCAAAAAACTACGAGTTGCCTGAAATCTCAGCAAACATTTTTTCACCCAATCTTGATGATTCTTTCAGCTAATGATCAGTACACCAAAACCACTTGGCTCACCAAATTTCGTTATTCTAGGTTAAACCGTTCGTTTGCAGTAACCGTTTTCATTTTTAGGTTTCACTCTGTTTTCTCCTATAGGGATACATGTATTTGGAACTCTAAATCAAACACGGTTTGTGCTAGCTCTTCGAAACTTGACACAATAAAGCAGTTTCAAGTTCTATCTCTATGCTTTGTGTGCTGTTGATGTAGCCCTAAGCAGAGACTGGCGAAAATCACTTTCATGGAAAGGGGTTGCCAAGCTTCCAAAAAACTACGAGTTGCCTGAAATCTCAGCAAAATTTTTTCACCCTATCTTGATGATTCTTTCAGGTAATGATCAGTACAGCAAAACCACTTGGCTCACCAAATTTCGTTCTTCTAGGTTAAACCGTTCGTTTGCAGTACCCGTTTTCATTTTTTAGGTTTCATTCTCTTTTCTCCTATAGGGATACATGTATTTGGAACTCTAAGTCAAACACGGTTTGTGCTAGCTCTTTGAAACTTGACACAATAAAGCAGTTTCCAGTTGTATCTCTATGGTTTGTTTGCTGTTGATGTAGCCCTAAGCAGAGACTGGCGAAAATCACTTTCAGGGAAAGGCGTTGCCAAGCTTCCAAAAAACTACGAGTTGCCTGAAATCTCAGCACACATTTTTTCACCCAATCTTGATGATTCTTTCAGCTAATGATCAGTACACCAAAACCACTTGGCTCACCAAATTTCATTCTTCTAGGTTAAATCGTTCGTTTGCAGTAACCGTTTTCATTTTTAGGTTTCACTCTGTTTTCTCCTATAGGGATACATGTATTTGGAACTCTAAATCAAACACGGTTTGTGCTAGCTCTTTGAAACTTGACACAATAAAGCAGTTTCAAGTTCTATTTCTATGCTTTGTTTGCTGTTGATGTAGCCCTAAGCAGAGACTGGCCAAAATCCCTTTCATGGAAAGGCGTTGCCAAGCTTCCAAAAAACTACGAGTTTCCTGAAATCTCAGCAAACATTTTTTCACCCAATCTTGATGATTCTTTCAGCTAATGATCAGTACACCAAAACCACTTGGCTCACCAAATTTCGTTCTTCTAGGTTAAACCGTTTGTTTGCAGTAACCGTTTTCATTTTTAGGTTTCACTCTGTTTTCTCCTATAGGGATACATGTATTTGGAACTCTAAATCAAATATGGTTTGTGCTAGATCTTTGAAACTTGACACAATAAAGCAGTTTCAAGTTCTATCTCTATGCTTTGTTTGCTGTTGATGTAGCCCTAAGCAGAGACTGGCGAATATCACTTTCATGGAAAGGGGTTGCCAAGCTTCCAAAAAACTACGAGTTGCCTGAAATCTCAGCTAATATTTTTTCACCCAATCTTGATGATTCTTCCAGGTAATGATCAGTACACCGAAACCACTTGGCTCACCAAATTTCGTTCTTCTAGGTTAAACCGTTCGTTTGCAGTAACCGTTTTCATTTTTAGGTTTCACTCTGTTTTCTCCTATAGGGATACATGTATTTGGAACTCTAAATCAAACACGGTTTGTGCTAGCTCTTTGAAACTTGACACAATAAAGCAGTTTCAAGTTCTATCTCTATGCTTTGTTTGCTGTTGATGTAGCCCTAAGCAGAGACTGGCGAAAATCACTTTCATGGAAAGGGGTTGCCAAGCTTTCAAAAAACTACGAGTTGCCTGAAATCTCAGCAAATATTTTTTCACCCAATCTTGATGATTCTTTCAGGTAATGATCAGTACAGCAAAACCACTTGGCTCACCAAATTTCGTTCTTCTAGGTTAAACCGTTCGTTTGCAGTAACCGTTTTCATTTTTTAGGTTTCATTCTGTTTTCTCCTATAGGGATACATGTATTTGGAACTCTAAATCAAACAAGGTTTGTGCTAGCTCTTTGAAACTTGACACAATAAAGCAGTTTCCAGTTGTATCTCTATGGTTTGTTTGCTGTTGATGTAGCCCTAAGCAGAGACTGGCGAAAATCACTTTCATGGAAAGGGGTTGCCAAGCTTCCAAAAAACTACAAGTTTCCTGAAATCTCAGCAAACATTTTTTCACCCAATCTTGATGATTCTTTCAGCTAATGATCAGTACACCAAAACCACTTGGCTCACCAAATTTCGTTCTTCTAGGTTAAACCGTTCGTTCGCAGTAACCGTTTTCATTTTTAGGTTTCACTCTGTTTTCTCCTATAGGGATACATGTATTTGACCTCTAAATCAAACACGGTTTGTGCTAGCTCTTTGAAACTTGACACAATAAAGCAGTTTCAAGTTCTATCTCTATGATTTGTTTGATGTTGATGTAGCCCTAAGCTGAGACTGGCGAAAATCACTTTCATGGAAAGGGGTTGCCAAGTTTTCAAAAAACTACGAGTTGCCTGAAATCTCAGCAAATATTCTTTCACCCAATCTTGGTGATTCTTTCAGGTAATGATCAGTACACCAAAACCACTTGGCTCACCAAATTTCGTTCTTCTAGGTTAAACCGTTCGTTTGCAGTAACCGTTTTCATTTTTAGGTTTCACTCTGTTTTCTCCTATAGGGATACATGTATTTGGAACTCTAAATCAAACACGGTTTGTGCTAGCTCTTTGAAACTTGAGACAATAAAGCAGTTTCCAGTTGTATCTCTATGGTTTGTTTGCTGTTGATGTAGCCCTAAGCAGAGACTGGCGAAAATAACTTTCATGGAAAGGTGTTGCCAAGCTTCCAAAAAACTACGAGTTGCCTGAAATCTCAGCAAACATTTTTTCACCCAATCTTGATGATTCTTTCAGCTAATGATCAGTACACCAAAACCACTTGGCTCACCAAATTTCGTTCTTCTAGGTTAAACCGTTCGTTTGCAGTAACCGTTTTCATTTTTAGGTTTCACTCTGTTTTCTCCTATAGGGATACATGTATTTGGAACTCTAAATCAAACACGGTTTGTGCTAGCTCTTTGAAACTTGAGACAATAAAGCAGTTTCCAGGTCTATCACTATGCTTTGTTTGCTGTTGATGTAGCCCTACGCAGAGACTGGCGAAAATCACTTTCATGGAAAGGGGTTGCCAAGCTTCCAAAAAACTACGAGTTGCCTGAAATCTCAGCAAACATTTTCTCACCCAATCTTGATGATTCTTTCAAGTAATGATCAGTACACCAAAACCACTTGGCTCACCAAATTTCGTTCTTCTAGGTTAAACCGTTCGTTTGCAGTAACCGTTTTCATTTTTAGGTTTCACTCTGTTTTCTCCTATAGGGATACATGTATTTGGAACTCTAAATCAAATATGGTTTGTGCTAGATCTTTGAAACTTGATACAATAAAGCAGTTTCAAGTTCTATCTCTATGCTTTGTTTGCTGTTGATGTAGCCCTAAGCAGAGACTGGCGAATATCACTTTCATGGAAAGGGGTTGCCAAGCTTCCAAAAAACTACGAGTTGCCTGAAATCTCAGCTAATATTTTTTCACCCAATCCTGATGATTCTTCCAGGTAATTATCAGTACACCGAAACCACTTGGCTCACCAAATTTCGTTCTTCTAGGTTAAACCGTTCGTTTGCAGTAACCGTTTTCATTTTTAGGTTTCACTCTGTTTTCTCCTATAGGGATACATGTATTTGACCTCTAAATCAAACACGGTTTGTGCTAGCTCTTTGAAACTTGACACAATAAAGCAGTTTCAAGTTCTATCTCTATGCTTTGTTTGCTGTTGATGTAGCCCTAAGCTGAGACTGGCGAAAATCACTTTCATGGAAAGGGGTTGCCAAGTTTTCAAAAAACTACGAGTTGCCTGAAATCTCAGCAAATATTCTTTCACCCAATCTTGATGATTCTTTCAGGTAATGATCAGTACACCAAAACCACTTGGCTCACCAAATTTCGTTCTTCTAGGTTAAACCGTTCGTTTGCAGTAACCGTTTTCATTTTTAGGTTTCACTCTGTTTTCTCCTATAGGGATACATGTATTTGGAACTCTAAATCAAACACGGTTTGTGCTAGCTCTTTGAAACTTGACACAATAAAGCAGTTTCCAGTTCTATCTCTATGCTTTGTTTGCTGTTGATGTAGCCCTAAGCAGAGACTGGCGAAAATCCCTTTCATGGAAAGGGGTTGCCAAGCTTCCAAAAAACTACGAGTTGCCTGAAATCTCAGCAAACATTTTTTCACCCAAACTTGATGATTCTTTCCGGTAATGATCAGTACACCAAAACCACTTGGCTCACCAAATTTCGTTTTTCTAGGTTACACCGTTCGTTTGCAGTAACCGTTTTCATTTTTAGGTTTCACTCTGTTTTCTCCTATAGGGATACATGTTATTTATAACTCTAAATCAAACACGGTTTGTGCTAGCTCTTTGAAACTTGACACAATAAAGCAGTTTCAAGTTCTATCTCTATGGTTTGTTTGCTCTTGATGTAGCCCTAAGCAGAGACTGGCGAAAATCCCTTTCATGGAAAGGGGTTGCCAAGCTTTCAAAAAACTACGAATTGCCTGAAATCTCAGGAAACATTTTTTCACCCAATCTTGATGATTCTTTCTGGTAATGATCAGTACACCAAAACCACTTGGCTCACCAAATTTCGTTCTTCTAGGTTACACCGTTCGTTTGCAGTAACCGTTCTCATTTTTAGGTTTCACTCTGTTTTCTCCTCTAGGGATACATGTATTTGGAACTCTAAATCAAACACAGTTTGTGCTAGCTCTTTGAAACTTAACACAATAAAGCAGTTTCCAGTTCTATCTCTATGCTTTGTTTGTTGTTGATGTAGCCCTAAGCAGAGACTGGCGAAAATCACTTTCATGGAAAGGGGTTGCCAAGTTTCCAAAAAACTACGAGTTGCCTGAAATCGCAGCAAACATTTTTTCACCCAATCTTGATGATTCTTTCAGGTAATGATCAGTACAGCAAAACCACTTGGCTCACCAAATTTCGTTCTTCTAGGTTAAAACGTTCGTTTGCAGTAACCGTTTTTATTTTTTAGGTTTCATTCTATTTTCTCCTATAGGGATACATGTATTTGGAACTCTAAATCAAACACGGTTTGTGCTAGCTCTTTGAAACTTGACACAATAAAGCAGTTTCCAGTTGTATCTCTATGGTTTGTTTGCTGTTGATGTAGCCCTAAGAAGAGACTGGCGAAAATCACTTTCATGGAAAGGCGTTGCCAAGCTTCCAAAAAACTACGAGTTGCCTCAAATCTCAGCAAACATTTTTTCACCCAAACTTGATGATTCTTTCAGCTAATGATCAGTACACCAAAACCACTTGGCTCACCAAATTTCGTTCTTCTAGGTTAAACCGTTCGTTTGCAGTAACCGTTTTCATTTTTAGGTTTCACTCTGTTTTCTCCTATAGGGATAAATGTATTTGGAACTCTAAATCAAACACGGTTTGTTCTAGCTCTTTGAAACTTGACACAATAAAGCAGTTTCCAGTTCTATCTCTATGCTTTGTTTGCTGTTAATGTTGCCCTAAGCAGAGACTGGCGGAAATCCCTTTCATGGAAAGGGGTTGCCAAGCTTCCAACAAACTACGAGTTGCCTGAAATCTCAGCAAACATTTTTTCACCCAATCTTGATGATTCTTTCCGGTAATGATAAGTACACCAAAACCACTTGGCTCACCAAATTTCGTTCTTCTAGGTTACACCGTTCGTTTGCAGTAACCGTTTTCATTTTTAGGTTTCACTCTGTTTTCTCCTATAGGGATACATGTATTTGGAACTCTAAATCAAACACGGTTTGTGCTAGCTCTTTGAAACTTGACACAATAAAGCAGTTTCCAGTTGTATCTCTATGGTTTGTTTGCTGTTGATGTAGCCCTAAGCAGAGACTGGCGAAAATCCCTTTCATGGAAAGGGGTTGCCAAGCTTCCAAAAAACTACGAGTTGCCTGAAATCTCAGCAAACATTTTTTCACCCAATCTTGATGATTCTTTCCCGTAATGATCAGTACACCAAAACCACTTGGCTCACAAATTTCGTTCTTCTAGTTTAAACCGTTCGATTGCAGCAACCGTTTTCATTTTTAGGTTTCACTCTGTTTTCTCCTATAGGGATACATGTATTTGGAAATCTAAATCAAACACGGTTTGTGCTAGCTCTTTGAAACTTGACACAATAAAGCAGTTTCAAGTTCTATCTCTATGCTTTGTTTGCTGTTTATGTAGCCCTAAGCAGAGACTGGCGAAAATCACTTTCATGGAAAGGGGTTGCCAAGCTTCCAAAAATCTACCAGTTGCCTGAAATCTCCTCAAACATTTTTGCACCCAATCTTGATGATTCTTTCAGGTAATGATCAGTACACCAAAACCACTTGGCTCACCAAATTTCGTTCTTCTAGGTTAAACCGTTCGTTTGCAGTAACCGTTTTCATTTTTAGGTTTAACTCTGTTTTCTCCTATAGGGATACATGTATTTGGACCTCTAAATCAAACACGGTTTGTGCTAGCTCTTTGAAACTTGACACAATAAAGCAGTTTCAACTTCTATCTCTACGCTTTGTTTGCTGTTGATGTAGCCCTAAGCAGAGACTGGCGAAAATCACTTTCATGGAAAGGGGTTGCCAATCTTCCAAAAAACTACGAGTTGCCTGAAATCTCAGGAAACATTTTTTCACCCAATCTTGATGATTCTTTCAGGTAATGATCAGTACACCAAAACCACTTGGCTCACCAAATTTCGTTCTTCTAGGTTAAACCGTTCGTTTGCAGTAACCGTTTTCATTTTTAGGTTTCACTCTGTTTTCTCCTTTAGGGATACATGTATTTGGAACTCTAAATCAAACACGGTTTGTGCTAGCTCTTTGAAACTTGACACAATAAAGCAGTTTCTAGTTGTATCTCTATGGTTTGTTTGCTGTTGATGTAGCCCTAAGAAGAGACTGGCGAAAATCACTTTCATGGAAAGGCGTTGCCAAGCTTCCAAAAAACTACGAGTTGCCTCAAATCTCAGCAAATATTTTTTCACCCAATCTTGATGATTCTTTCAGCTAATGATCAGTACACCAAAACCACTTGGCTCACCAAATTTCGTTCTTCTAGGTTAAACCGTTCGTTTGCAGTAACCGTTTTCATTTTTAGGTTTCACTCTGTTTTCTCCTATAGGGATACATGTATTTGGAACTCTAAATCAAACACGGTTTGTTCTAGCTCTTTGAAACTTGACACAATAAAGCAGTTTCCAGTTCTATCTCTATGCTTTGTTTGCTGTTAATGTAGCCCTCAGCAGAGACTGGCGAAAATCCCTTTCATGGAAAGGGGTTGCCAAGCTTCCAACAAACTACGAGTTGCCTGAAATCTCAGCAAACATTTTTTCACCCAATCTTGATTATTCTTTCCGGTAATGATAAGTACACCAAAACCACTTGGCTCACCAAATTTCGTTCTTCTAGGTTACACCGTTCGTTTGCAGTAACCGTTTTCATTTTTAGGTTTCACTCTGTTTTCTCCTATAGGGATACATGTATTTGACCTCTAAATCAAACACGGTTTGTGCTAGCTCTTTGAAACTTGACACAATAAAGCAGTTTCAAGTTCTATCTCTATGCTTTGTTTGCTGTTGATGTAGCCCTAAGCAGAGACTGGCGAAAATCACTTTCATGGAAAGGGGTTGCCAAGCTTTCAAAAAACTACGAGTTGCCTGAAATCTCAGCAAATATTTTTTCACCCAATCTTGATGATTCTTTCAGGTAATGATCAGTACAGCAAAACCACTTGGCTCACCATATTTCGTTCTTCTAGGTTAAACCGTTCGTTTGCAGTAACCGTTTTCATTTTTTAGGTTTCATTCTGTTTTCTCCTATAGGGATACATGTATTTGGAACTCTAAATCAAACACGGTTTGTGCTAGCTCTTTGAAACTTGACACAATAAAGCAGTTTCCAGTTGTATCTCTATGGTTTGTTTGCTGTTGATGTAGCCCTAAGCAGAGACTGGCGAAAATCACTTTCATGGAAAGGTGTTGCCAAGCTTCCAAAAAACTACGAGTTGCCTGAAATCTCAGCAAACATTTTTTCACCCAATCTTGATGATTCTTTCAGGTAATGATCAGTACACCAAAACCACTTGGCTCACCAAATTTCGTTCTTCTAGGTTAAACCGTTCGTTTGCAGTAACCGTTTTCATTTTTAGGTTTCACTCTGTTTTCTCCTATAGGGATACATGTATTTGGAACTCTAAATCAAACACGGTTTGTGCTAGCTCTTTGAAACTTGACACAATAAAGCAGTTTCCAGTTCTATCTCTATGCTTTGTTTGCTGTTGATGTAGCCCTACGCAGAGACTGGCGAAAATCACTTTCATGGAAAGGGGTTGCCAAGCTTCCAAAAATCTACCAGTTGCCTGAAATCTCAGCAAACATTTTTTCACCCAATCTTGATGAATCTTTCAGGTAATGATCAGTACACCAAAACCACTTGGCTCACCAAATTTCCTTCTTCAAGGTTACACCGTTCGTTTGCAGTAACCGTTTTCATTTTTAGGTTTCACTCTGTTTTCTCCTATAGGGATACATGTATTTGGAACTCTAAATCAAACACGGTTTGTGCTAGCTCTTTGAAACTTGACACAATAAAGCAGTTTCAAGTTCTATCTCTATGCTTTGTTTGCTGTTGATGTAGCCCTAAGCAGAGACTGGCGAAAATCCCTTTCATGGAAAAGGGTTGCCAAGCTTCCAAAAAACTACGAGTTGCCTGAAATCTCAGGAAACATTTTTTCACCCAATCTTGATGATTCTTTCAGGTAATGATCAGTACACCAAAACCACTTGGCTCACCAAATTTCGTTCTTCTAGGTTAAACCGTTCGTTTGCAGTAACCGTTTTCATTTTTAGGTTTCACTCTGTTTTCTCCTATTGAAATACATGTATTTGGAACAATAAATAAAACACGGTTTGTGCTAGCTGTTTGAAACTTGACAAAATAAAGCAGTTTCCAGTCCTATCTCTATGCTTTGTTTGCTCTTGATGTACCCCTAAGCAGAGACTGGCGAAAATCCCTTTCATGGAAAGGGGTTGCCAAGCTTTCAAAAAACTACGAGTTGCCTGAAATCTCAGCAAACATTTTTTCACCCAATCTTGATGATTCTTTCCATTAATGATCAGTACACCAAAACCACTTGGCTCACCAAATTTCGTTCTTCTAGGTTACACCTTTTGTTTGCAGTAACCATTTTAATTTTTAGGTTTCACTCTGTTTTCTCCTCTAGGGATACATGTATTTGGAACTCTAAATCAAACACGGTTTGTGCTAGCTCTTTGAAACTTGACACAATAAAGCAGTTTCCAGTTCTATCTCTATGCTTTGTTTGCTGTTGATGTAGCCCTAAGCAGAGACTGGCGAAAATCCCTTTCATGGAAAGGGGTTGCCAAGCTTCCAAAAAACTACGAGTTGCCTGAAATCTCAGCAAACATTTTTTCACCCAATCTTGATGATTCTTTCCGGTAATGATCAGTACACCAAAACCACTTGGCTCACCAAATTTCGTTTTTCTAGGTTACACCGTTCGTTTGCAGTAACCGTTTTCATTTTTAGGTTTCACTCTGTTTTCTCCTATAGGGATACATGTATTTATAACTCTAAATCAAACACGGTTTGTGCTAGCTCTTTGAAACTTGACACAATAAAGCAGTTTCAAGTTCTATCTCTATGCTTTGTTTGCTCTTGATGTAGCCCTAAGCAGAGACTGGCGAAAATCCCTTTCATGGAAAGGGGTTGCCAAGCTTTCAAAAAACTACGAATTGCCTGAAATCTCAGGAAACATTTTTTCACCCAATCTTGATGATTCTTTCTGGTAATGATCAGTACACCAAAACCACTTGGCTCACCAAATTTCGTTCTTCTAGGTTACACCGTTCGTTTGCAGTAACCGTTCTCATTTTTAGGTTTCACTCTGTTTTCTCCTCTAGGGATACATGTATTTGGAACTCTAAATCAAACACAGTTTGTGCTAGCTCTTTGAAACTTAACACAATAAAGCAGTTTCCAGTTCTATCTCTATGCTTTGTTTGCTGTTGATGTAGCCCTAAGCAGAGACTGGCGAAAATCACTTTCATGGAAAGGGGTTGCCAAGTTTCCAAAAAACTACGAGTTGCCTGAAATCGCAGCAAACATTTTTTCACCCAATCTTGATGATTCTTTCAGGTAATGATCAGTACAGCAAAACCACTTGGCTCACCAAATTTCGTTCTTCTAGGTTAAAACGTTCGTTTGCAGTAACCGTTTTTATTTTTTAGGTTTCATTCTATTTTCTCCTATAGGGATACATGTATTTGGAACTCTAAATCAAACACGGTTTGTGCTAGCTCTTTGAAACTTGACACAATAAAGCAGTTTCCAGTTGTATCTCTATGGTTTGTTTGCTGTTGATGTAGCCCTAAGAAGAGACTGGCGAAAATCACTTTCATGGAAAGGCGTTGCCAAGCTTCCAAAAAACTACGAGTTGCCTCAAATCTCAGCAAACATTTTTTCACCCAAACTTGATGATTCTTTCAGCTAATGATCAGTACACCAAAACCACTTGGCTCACCAAATTTCGTTCTTCTAGGTTAAACCGTTCGTTTGCAGTAACCGTTTTCATTTTTAGGTTTCACTCTGTTTTCTCCTATAGGGATAAATGTATTTGGAACTCTAAATCAAACACGGTTTGTTCTAGCTCTTTGAAACTTGACACAATAAAGCAGTTTCCAGTTCTATCTCTATGCTTTGTTTGCTGTTAATGTTGCCCTAAGCAGAGACTGGCGGAAATCCCTTTCATGGAAAGGGGTTGCCAAGCTTCCAACAAACTACGAGTTGCCTGAAATCTCAGCAAACATTTTTTCACCCAATCTTGATGATTCTTTCCGGTAATGATAAGTACACCAAAACCACTTGGCTCACCAAATTTCGTTCTTCTAGGTTACACCGTTCGTTTGCAGTAACCGTTTTCATTTTTAGGTTTCACTCTGTTTTCTCCTATAGGGATACATGTATTTGGAACTCTAAATCAAACACGGTTTGTGCTAGCTCTTTGAAACTTGACACAATAAAGCAGTTTCCAGTTGTATCTCTATGGTTTGTTTGCTGTTGATGTAGCCCTAAGCAGAGACTGGCGAAAATCCCTTTCATGGAAAGGGGTTGCCAAGCTTCCAAAAAACTACGAGTTGCCTGAAATCTCAGCAAACATTTTTTCACCCAATCTTGATGATTCTTTCCCGTAATGATCAGTACACCAAAACCACTTGGCTCACAAATTTCGTTCTTCTAGTTTAAACCGTTCGATTGCAGCAACCGTTTTCATTTTTAGGTTTCACTCTGTTTTCTCCTATAGGGATACATGTATTTGGAAATCTAAATCAAACACGGTTTGTGCTAGCTCTTTGAAACTTGACACAATAAAGCAGTTTCAAGTTCTATCTCTATGCTTTGTTTGCTGTTTATGTAGCCCTAAGCAGAGACTGGCGAAAATCACTTTCATGGAAAGGGGTTGCCAAGCTTCCAAAAATCTACCAGTTGCCTGAAATCTCCTCAAACATTTTTGCACCCAATCTTGATGATTCTTTCAGGTAATGATCAGTACACCAAAACCACTTGGCTCACCAAATTTCGTTCTTCTAGGTTAAACCGTTCGTTTGCAGTAACCGTTTTCATTTTTAGGTTTCACTCTGTTTTCTCCTATAGGGATACATGTATTTGGACCTCTAAATCAAACACGGTTTGTGCTAGCTCTTTGAAACTTGACACAATAAAGCAGTTTCAACTTCTATCTCTACGCTTTGTTTGCTGTTGATGTAGCCCTAAGCAGAGACTGGCGAAAATCACTTTCATGGAAAGGGGTTGCCAATCTTCCAAAAAACTACGAGTTGCCTGAAATCTCAGGAAACATTTTTTCACCCAATCTTGATGATTCTTTCAGGTAATGATCAGTACACCAAAACCACTTGGCTCACCAAATTTCGTTCTTCTAGGTTAAACCGTTCGTTTGCAGTAACCGTTTTCATTTTTAGGTTTCACTCTGTTTTCTCCTATAGGGATACATGTATTTGGAACTCTAAATCAAACACGGTTTGTGCTAGCTCTTTGAAACTTGACACAATAAAGCAGTTTCTAGTTGTATCTCTATGGTTTGTTTGCTGTTGATGTAGCCCTAAGAAGAGACTGGCGAAAATCACTTTCATGGAAAGGGCGTTGCCAAGCTTCCAAAAAACTACGAGTTGCCTCAAATCTCAGCAAACATTTTTTCACCCAATCTTGATTATTCTTTCCGGTAATGATAAGTACACCAAAACCACTTGGCTCACCAAATTTCGTTCTTCTAGGTTACACCGTTCGTTTGCAGTAACCGTTTTCATTTTTAGGTTTCACTCTGTTTTCTCCTATAGGGATACATGTATTTGGAACTCTAAATCAAACACGGTTTGTGCTAGCTCTTTGAAACTTGACACAATAAAGCAGTTTCCAGTTGTATCTCTATGGTTTGTTTGCTGTTGATGTAGCCCTAAGCAGAGACTGGCGAAAATCCCTTTCATGGAAAGGGGTTGCCAAGCTTCCAAAAAACTACGAGTTGCCTGAAATCTCAGCAAACATTTTTTCACCCAATCTTGATGATTCTTTCAAATAATGATCAGTACACCAAAACCACTTGGCTCACCAAATTTCGTTCTTCTAGGTTAAACCTTTCGTTTGCAGTAACCGTTTTCATTTTTAGGTTTCACTCTGTTTTCTCCTATAGGGATACATGTATTTGGAACTCTAAATCAAACACGGTTTGTGCTAGCTCTTTGAAACTTGATACAATAAAGCAGTTTCATGTTCTATCTCTATGCTTTGTTTGCTGTTGATGTAGCCCTAAGCATAGACTGGCGAAAGTCACTTTCATGGAAAGGGGTTGCCAAGCTTCCAAAAAACTACGAGTTGCCTGAAATCTCAGCAAACATTTTTTCACCCAATCTTGATGATTCTTTCAGGTAATGATCAGTACACCAAAACCACTTGGCTCACCAAATTTCGTTTTTCTAGGTTAAACCGTTCGTTTGCAGTAACCGTTTTCATTTTTAGGTTTCACTCTGTTTTCTCCGATAGGGATACATGTATTTGGAACTTTAAATCAAACACGGTTTGGGCTAGCTCTTTGAAACTTGACACAATAAAGCAGTTTCCAGTTCGATCTCTATGCTTTGTTTGCTGTTGATGTAGCCCTAAGCAGAGACTGGCGAAAATCCCTTTCATGGAAAGGGGTTGCCAAGCTTCAAAAAACTACGAGTTGCCTGAAATCTCAGCAAACATTTTTTCACCCAATCTTGATGATTCTTTCTGGTAATGATCAGTACACCAAAACCACTTGGCTCACCAAATTTCGTTCTTCTAGGTTAAACCTTTCGTTTGCAGTAACCGTTTTCATTTTTAGGTTTCACTCTGTTTTCTCCTATAGGGATACATGTCTTTGGAACTCTAAATCAAACACGGTTTGTGCTAGGTCTTTGAAACTTGACATAATAAAGCAGTTTCAAGTTCTATCTCTATGCTTTGTTTGCTGTTGATGTAGCCCTAAGCATAGACTGGCGAAAGTCAGTTTCATGGAAAGGGGTTGCCAAGCTTCCAAAAAACTACGAGTTGCCTGAAATCTCAGCAAACATTTTTTCACCCAATCTTGATGATTCTTTCAGGTAAAGATCAGTACACCTAAACCACTTGGCTCACCAAATTTCGTTCTTCTAGGTTAAACCGTTCGTTTGCAGTAACCGTTTTCATTTTTAGGTTTCACTCTGTTTTCTCCTCTAGGGATACATGTATTTGGAACTCTAAATCAAACACGGTTTGTGCTAGCTCTTATAAACTTGACACAATAAAGCAGTTTCAAGTTCTATCTCTATGGTTTGTTTGCTGTTGATGTAGCCCTAAGCAGAGACTGGCGAAAATCACTTTCATGGAAAGGGGTTGCCAAGCTTCCAAAAAACTACGAGTTGCCTGAAATCTCAGCAAACATTTTTTCACCCAATCTTGATGATTCTTTCAGGTAATGATCAGTACACCAAAACCACTTGGCTCACCAAATTTCGTTCTTCTAGGTTAAACCTTTCGTTTGCAGTAACCGTTTTCATTTTTAGGTTTCACTCTGTTTTCTCCTATAGGGATACATGTATTTGGAACTCTAAATCAAACACGGTTTGTGCTAGCTCTTTGAAACTTGACACAATAAAGCAGTTTCATGTTCTATCTCTATGCTTTGTTTGCTGTTGATGTAGCCCTAAGCATAGACTGGCGAAAGTCACTTTCATGGAAAGGGGTTGCCAAGCTTCCAAAAAACTACGAGTTGCCTGAAATCTCAGCAAACATTTTTTCACCCAATCTTGATGATTCTTTCAGGTAAAGATCAGTACACCAAAACCACTTGGCTCACCAAATCTCGTTCTTCTAGGTTAAACCGTTCGTTTGCAGTAACCGTTTTCAATTTTAGGTTTCACTCTGTTTTCTCCTCTAGGGATACATGTATTTGGAACTCTAAATCAAACACGGTTTGCGCTAGCTCTTTGAAACTTGACACAATAAAGCAGTTTCAAGTACTATCTCTATCGTTTGTTTGCTGTTGATGTAGCCCTAAGCAGAGACTTGCGAAAATCCCTTTCATGGAAAGGGGTTGCCAAGCTTCCAAAAAACTACGAGTTGCCTGAAATCTCAGCAAATATTTTTTCACCCAAACTTGATGATTCTTTCAGGTAATGATCAGTACACCAAAACCACTTGGCTCACCAAATTTCGTTCTTCTAGTTTAAACCGTTCGATTGCAGCAACCGTTTTCATTTTTAGGTTTCACTCTGTTTTCTCCTATAGGGATACATGTATTTGGAACTCTAAATCAAACACGGTTTGTGCTAGCTCTTTGTAACTTGACACAATAAAGCAGTTTCAAGTTCCATCTCTATGCTTTGTTTGCTGTTTATGTAGCCCTAAGCAGAGACTGGCGAAAATCACTTTCATGGAAAGGGGTTGCCAAGCTTCCAAAAAACTACGAGTTGACTGAAATCTCGTCAAACATTTTTTCACCCAATGTTGATGATTTTTTCAGGTAATGATCAGTACACCAAAACCACTTGGCTCACCAAATTTCGTTCTTCTAGGTTAAACCTTTCGTTTGCAGTAACCGTTTTCATTTTTAGGTTTCACTCTGTTTTCTCCTATAGGGATACATGTCTTTGGAACTCTAAATCAAACACGGTTTGTGCTAGGTCTTTGAAACTTGACATAATAAAGCAGTTTCAAGTTCTATCTCTATGCTTTGTTTGCTGTTGATGTAGCCCTAAGCATAGACTGGCGAAAGTCAGTTTCATGGAAAGGGGTTGCCAAGCTTCCAAAAAACTACGAGTTGCCTGAAATCTCAGCAAACATTTTTTCACCCAATCTTGATGATTCTTTCAGGTAAAGATCAGTACACCTAAACCACTTGGCTCACCAAATTTCGTTCTTCTAGGTTAAACCGTTCGTTTGCAGTAACCGTTTTCATTTTTAGGTTTCACTCTGTTTTCTCCTCTAGGGATACATGTATTTGGAACTCTAAATCAAACACGGTTTGTGCTAGCTCTTATAAACTTGACACAATAAAGCAGTTTCAAGTTCTATCTCTATGGTTTGTTTGCTGTTGATGTAGCCCTAAGCAGAGACTGGCGAAAATCCCTTTCATGGAAAGGGGTTGCCAAGCTTCCAAATAACTACGAGTTGCATGAAATCTAAGCAAACATTTTTTCACCCAATCTTGATGATTCTTTCAGGTAATGATCAGTACACCAAAACACTTGGCTCACCAAATTTCGTTCTTCTAGGTTAAACCGTTCGTTTGCAGTAACCGTTTTCATTTTTAGGTTTCACTCTGTTTTCTCCTATAGGGATACATGTATTTGGAACTCTAAATCAAACACGGTTTGTGCTACCTCTTTGAAACTTGACACAAGAAAGCAGTTTCAAGTTCTATCTCTATGCATTGTTTGCTGTTGATGTAGCCCTAAGCAGAGACTGGCGAAAATCACTTTCATGGAAAGGGGTTGCCAAGCTTCCAAAAAACTACGAGTTGCCTGAAATCTCAGCAAACATTTTTTCACCCAATCTTGATGATTCTTTCAGGTAATGATCAGTACACCAAAATGACTTGGCTCACAAAATTTCGTTCTTCTAGGTTAAACCGTTCGTTTGCAGTAACCGTTTTCATTTTTAGGTTTCACTCTGTTTTCTCCTATAGGGATACATGTATTTGGAACTCTAAATCAAACACGGTTTGTGCTAGCTCTTTGAAACTTGACACAATAAAGCAGTTTCAAGTTCTATCTCTATGGTTTGTTTGCTGTTGATGTAGCCCTAAGCACAGACTGGCGAAAATCCCTTTCATGGAAAGGGGTTGCCAAGCTTCCAAAAAACTACGAATTGCCTGAAATCTCAGCAAACATTTTTTCACCCAATCTTGAGGATTCTTTCAGGTAATGATCAGTACAACAAAACCACTTGGCTCACCAAATTTCGTTCTTCTAGGTTAAACCTTTCGTTTCCAGTATCCGTTTTCATTTTCAGGTTTCACTCTGTTTTCTCCTATAGGGATACATGTATTTGGAACTCTAAACAAACACGGTATGTGCTAGCTCTTCGAAACTTGACACAATAAAGCAGTTTCAAGTTCTATCTCTATGGTTTGTTTGCTGTTGATGTAGCCCTAAGCAGAGACTGGCGAAAATCACTTTCATGGAAAGGGGTTGCCAAGCTTCCAAAAAACTACGAGTTGCCTGAAATCTCAGCAAACATTTTTTCACCCAATCTTGATGATTCTTTCAGGTAATGATCAGTACACCAAAACCACTTGGCTCACCAAATTTCGTTCTTCTAAGTTAAACCGTTCGTTTGCAGTAACCGTTTTCATTTTTAGGTTTCACTCTGTTTTCTCCTATAGGGATACATGTATTTGGAACTCTAAATCAAACACGGTTTGTGCTAGCTCTTTGAAACGTGACACAATAAAGCAGTTTCAAGTTCTATCTCTATGCTTTGTTTTCTGTTGATGTAGCCCTATGCAGAGACTGGCGAAAATCACTTTCATGGAAATAGGTTGCCAAGCTTATAAAAAACTACGAGTTGCCTGAAATCTCAGCAAACATTTTTTCACCCAATCTTGATGATTCTTTCAGGTAATGATCAGTACACAAAAACCACTTGGCTCACCAAATTTCGTTCTTCTAGTTTAAACCTTTCGTATGCAGTATCCGTTTTCATTTTTAGGTTTCACTCTGTTTTCTCCTATAGGGATACATGTATTTGGAACTCTAAATCAAACACGGTTTGTGCTAGCTCTTTGAAACTTGACACAATAAAGCAGTTTCAAGTTCTATCTCTATGCTTTGTTTGCTGTTGATGTAGCCCTAAGCAGAGACTGGCGAAAATCCCTTTTATGGAAAGGGGTAGCCAAGCTTCCAAAAATCTTCGAGTTGCCTGAAATCTCAGCAAACATTTTTTCACCCAATCTTGGTGATTTTTTCAGGTAATGATCAGTACACCAAAACCACTTTGCTCACAAATTTCGTTTTTCTAGATTAAACTGTTCGTTTGCAGTAACCGTTTTCATTTTTAGGTTTCACTCTGTTTTCTCCTATAGGGATACATGTATTTGGAACTTTAAATCAAACACGGTTTGTGCTAGCTCTTTGAAACTTGACACAAAAAAGCAGTTTCAAGTTCTATCTCTATGGTTTGTTTGCTGTTGATGTAGCTCTAAGCAGAGACTGGCGAAAATCCCTTTCATGGAAAGGGGTTGCCAAGCTTCCAAATAACTACGAGTTGCCTGAAATCTCAGCAAACATTTTTACACCCAATCTTGATGATTCTTTCAGGTAATGATCAGTAAACCAAAACCACTTGGCTCACCAAATTTCGTTCTTCTAGGTTAAACCGTTTGTTTGCAGTAACCGTTTTTATTTTTAGGTTTCACTGTATTTTCTCCTATACAAATACATGTATTTGGAACTCTAAATCAAACACGGTTTGTGCTAGCTCTTTGAAACTTGACACAATAAAGCAGTTTCAAGATCTATCTCTATGGTTTGTTTGCTGTTGATGTAGCCCTAAGCAGAGACTGGCGAAAATCACTTTCATGGAAAGGGGTTGCCAAGCTTCCAAAAATCTACGAGTTGCCTGAAATCTCAGCAAACATTTTTTCACCCAATCTTGATGATTCTTTCAGGTAATAATCAGTACACCAAAACCACTAGGCTCACCAAATTTCGTTTTTCTAGGTTACACCGTTCGTTTGCAGTAACCGTTTTCATTTTTAGGTTTAACTCTGTTTTCTCCTATAGGGATACATGTATTTGGAACTCTAAATCAAACACGGTTTGTGCTAGGTCTTTGAAACTTGACACAATAAAGCAGTTTCAAGTTCTCTCTCTATGCTTTGTGTGCTGTTGATGTAGCCCTAAGCAGAGACTGGCGAACATCACTTTCATGGAAAGGCGTTGCCAAGCTTCCTAAAAACTACGAGTTGCCTGAAATCTCAGCAAACATTTTTTCACCCAATCTTGATGATTCTTTCAGGTAATGATCAGTACACCAAAACCACTTGGCTCACCAAATTTCGTTCTTCTAGGTTAAACCGTTCGTTTGCAGTAACCGTTTTCATTTTTAGGTTTCTCTCTGTTTTCTCCTATAGGGATACATGTATTTGTAACTCTAAATCAAACACGGTTTGTGCTAACTCTTTGAAACTTGACACAATAAAGCAGTTTCAAGTTCTCTCTCTATGCTTTGTTTGCTGTTGATGTAGCCCTAAGCAGAGACTGGCGAAAATCACTTTCATGGAAAGGGGATGACAAGCTTCCAAAAAAATACGAGTTGCCTGAAATCTCAGCAAACATTTTTTCACCCAATCTTGATGATTCTTTCAGGTAATAATCAGTACACCAAAACCACTTGGCTCACCAAATTTTGTTCTTCCAGGTCAAACCGTTCGTTTTCAGTAACCGTTTTCATTTTTAAGTTTCACTCTGTTTTCTCCTATAGGGATACATGTATTTGGAACTTTAAATCAAACACGGTTTGTGCTAGCTCTTTGAAACTTGACACAATATAGCAGTTTCAAGTTCTATCTCTATGCTTTGTTTGCTGTTGATGTAGCCCTAAGCAGAGACTGCCGAAAATCACTTTCATGGAAAGGGGTTGCCAAGCTCCCAAAAAACTACCAGTTGCCTGATATCTCAGCAAACATATTTTCACCCAATCTTAATGATTCTTTCAGGTAATGATCAGTACACCAAAACCACTTGTCTGACCAAATTTCGTTTTTCTAGGTTAAACCGTTCGTTTGCAGTAATCGTTTTCATTTTTAGGTTTCTCTCTATTTCTCCTATAGAAATACATGTATTTGGAACTCTAAATCAAACACGGTTTGTGCTAGCTCTTTGAAACTTGACACAATAAAGCAGTTTCAAGTTCTCTCTCTATGCTTTTTTTATAGTTGTTGTAGCCCTAAGCAGAGACTGGCGAAAATCACTTTCATGGAAAGGGGTTGCCAAGCTCCCAAAAAACTACCAGTTGCCTGATATCTCAGCAAACATATTTTCACCCAATCTTAATGATTCTTTCAGGTAATGATCAGTACACCAAAACCACTTGTCTGACCAAATTTCGTTCTTCAAGGTTAAACCGTTCGTTTGCAGTAACCGTTTTCATTTTTAGGTTTCTCTCTGTTTTCTCCTATAGGGATACATGTATTTGGAACTCTAAATCAAACACGGTTTGTGCTAACTCTTTGAAACTTGACACAATAAAGCAGTTTCAAGTTCTCTCTCTATGCTTTGTTTGCTGTTGATGTAGCCCTAAGCAGAGACTGGCGAAAATCACTTTCATGGAAAGGGGTTGCCAAGCTTCCAAAAAACTACGAGTTGCCTGAAATCTCAGCAAACATTTTTTCACCCAATCTTGATGATTCTTTCAGGTAATGATCAGTACACCAAAACCACTTGGCTCACCAAATTTCGTTCTTCTAGGTTAAACCGTTCGTTTGCAGTAACCGTTTTCATTTTTAGGTTTCACTCTGTTTTCTCCTATAGGGATACATGTATTTGGAACTTAAAATAAAACACGGTTTGTGCTAGCTCTTTGAAACTTGACACAATAAAGCAGTTTCAAGTTCTATCTTTATGCTTTGTTTGCTGTTGATGTAGCCCTAAGCAGAGACTGGCGAAAATCCCTTTCATGGAAAGGGGTTGCCAAGCTTCCAAATAACTACGAGTTGCCTGAAATCTAAGCAAACATTTTTTCACCCAATCTTGATGATTCTTTCAGGTAATGATCAGTACACCAAAACACTTGGCTCACCAAATTTCGTTCTTCTAGGTTAAACCGTTCGTTTGCAGTAACCATTTTCATTTTTAGGTTTCACTCTGTTTTCTCCTATAGGGATACATGTATTTGGAACTCTAAATCAAACACGGTTTGTGCTACCTCTTTGAAACTTGACACAAGAAAGCAGTTTCAAGTTCTATCTCTATGCTTTGTTTGCTGTTGATGTAGCCCTAAGCAGAGACTGGCGAAAATCACTTTCATGGAAAGGGGTTGCCAACCTTCCAAAAAACTACGAGTTGCCTGAAATCTCAGCAAACATTTTTTCACCCAATCTTGATGATTCTTTCAGGTAATGATCAGTACACCAAAATGACTTGGCTCACAAAATTTCGTTCTTCTAGGTTAAACCGTTCGTTTGCAGTAACCGTTTTCATTTTTAGGTTTCACTCTGTTTTCTCCTCTAGGGATACATGTATTTGGAACTCTAAATCAAACACGGTTTGTGCTAGCTCTTTGAAACTTGACACAATAAAGCAGTTTCAAGTTCTATCTCTATGGTTTGTTTGCTGTTGATGTAGCCCTAAGCACAGACTGGCGAAAATCCCTTTCATGGAAAGGGGTTGCCAAGCTTCCAAAAAACTACGAGTTGCCTGAAATCTCAGCAAACATTTTTTCACCCAATCTTGAGGATTCTTTCAGGTAATGATCATTACACCAAAACCACTTGGCTCACCAAATTTCGTTCTTCTAGGTTAAACCTTTCGTTTGCAGTATCCGTTTTCATTTTTAGGTTTCACTCTGTTTTCTCCTATAGGGATACATGTATTTGGAACTCTAAATCAAACACGGTTTGTGCTAGCTCTTTGAACTTGACACAATAAAGCAGTTTCAAGTTCTATCTCTATGGTTTGTTTTCTGTTGATGTAGCCCTATGCAGAGACTGGCGAAAATCACTTTCATGGAAATAGGTTGCCAAGCTTATAAAAAACTACGAGTTGCCTGAACTCTCAGCAAACATTTTTTCACCCAATCTTGATGATTCTTTCAGGTAATGATCAGTACACCAAAACCACTTGGCTCACCAAATTTCGTTCTTCTAGGTTAAACCTTTCGTATGCAGTATCCGTTTTCATTTTTAGGTTTCACTCTGTTTTCTCCTATAGGGATACATGTATTTGGAACTCTAAATCAAACACGGTTTGTGCTAGCTCTTTGAAACTTGACACAATAAAGCAGTTTCAAGTTCTATCTCTATGCTTTGTTTGCTGTTGATGTAGCCCTAAGCAGAGACTGGCGAAAATCCCTTTTATGGAAAGGGGTAGCCAAGCTTCCAAAAATTTTCGAGTTGCCTGAAATCTCAGCAAACATTTTTTCACCCAATCTTGATGATTTTTTCAGGTAATGATCAGTACACCAAAACCACTTTGCTCACCAAATTTCGTTTTTCTAGGTTAAACTGTTCGTTTGCAGTAACCGTTTTCATTTTTAGGTTTCACTCTGTTTTCTCCTATAGGGATACATGTATTTGGAACATTAAATCAAACACGGTTTGTGCTAGCTCTTTGAAACTTGACACAAAAAAGCAGTTTCAAGTTCTATCTCTATGGTTTGTTTGCTGTTGATGTAGCTCTAAGCAGAGACTGGCGAAAATCCCTTTCATGGAAAGGGGTTGCCAAGCTTCCAAATAACTACGAGTTGCCTGAAATCTCAGCAAACATTTTTTCACCCAATCTTGATGATTCTTTCAGGTAATGATCAGTAAACCAAAACCACTAGGCTCAACAAATTTCGTTCTTCTAGGTTAAACCGTTTGTTTGCAGTAACCGTTTGTATTTTTAGGTTTCACTGTATTTTCTCCTATACAAATACATGTATTTGGAACTCTAAATCAAACACGGTTTGTGCTAGCTCTTTGAAACTTGACACAATAAAGCAGTTTCAAGATCTATCTCTATGGTTTGTTTGCTGTTGATGTAGCCCTAAGCAGAGACTGGCGAAAATCACTTTCATGGAAAGGGGTTGCCAAGCTTCCAAAAATCTACGAGTTGCCTGAAATCTCAGCAAACATTTTTTCACCCAATCTTGATGATTCTTTCAGGTAATAATCAGTACACCAAAACCACTAGGCTCACCAAATTTCGTTTTTCTAGGTTACACCGTTCGTTTGCAGTAACCGTTTTCATTTTTAGGTTTAACTCTGTTTTCTCCTATAGGGATACATGTATTTGGAACTCTAAATCAAACACGGTTTGTGCTAGCTCTTTGAAACTTGACACAATAAAGCAGTTTCAAGTTCTCTCTCTATGCTTTGTGTGCTGTTGATGTAGCCCTAAGCAGAGACTGGCGAACATCACTTTCATGGAAAGGCGTTGCCAAGCTTCCAAAAAACTACGAGTTGCCTGAAATCTCAGCAAACATTTTTTCACCCAATCTTGATGATTCTTTCAGGTAATGATCAGTACACCAAAACCACTTGGCTCACCAAATTTCGTTCTTCTAGGTTAAACTGTTCGTTTGCAGTAACCGTTTTCATTTTTAGGTTTCTCTCTGTTTTCTCCTATAGGGATACATGTATTTGGAACTCTAAATCAAACACGGTTTGTGCTAACTCTTTGAAACTTGACACAATAAAGCAGTTTCAAGTTCTCTCTCTATGCTTTGTTTGCTGTTGATGTAGCCCTAAGCAGAGACTGGCGAAAATCACTTTCATGGAAAGGGGATGACAAGCTTCCAAAAAAATACGAGTTGCCTGAAATCTCAGCAAACATTTTTTCACCCAATCTTGATGATTCTTTCAGGTAATAATCAGTACACCAAAACCACTTGGCTCACCAAATTTTGTTCTTCCAGGTCAAACCGTTCGTTTTCAGTAACCGTTTTCATTTTTAGGTTTCACTCTGTTTTCTCCTATAGGGATACATGTATTTGGAACTTTAAATCAAACACGGTTTGTGCTAGCTCTTTGAAACTTGACACAATAAAGCAGTTTCAAGTTCTATCTCTATGCTTTGTTTGCTGTTGATGTAGCCCTAAGCAGAGACTGCCGAAAATCACTTTCATGGAAAGGGGTTGCCAAGCTTCCAAAAAACTACCAGTTGCCTGATATCTCAGCAAACATATTTTCACCCAATCTTAATGATTCTTTCAGGTAATGATCAGTACACCAAAACCACTTGTCTGACCAAATTTCGTTTTTCTAGGTTAAACCGTTCGTTTGCAGTAATCGTTTTCATTTTTAGGTTTCTCTCTATTTCTCCTATAGAAATACATGTATTTGGAACTCTAAATCAAACACGGTTTGTGCTAGCTCTTTGAAACTTGACACAATAAAGCAGTTTCAAGTTCTCTCTCTATGCTTTGTTTGTTGTTGATGTAGCCCTAAGCAGAGACTGGCGAAAATCACTTTCATGGAAAGGGGTTGCCAAGCTTCCAAAAATCTACGAGTTTCCTGAAATCTCAGCAAACATTTTTTCACCCAATCTTGATGATTCTTTCAGGTAATGATCAGTACACCAAAACCACTTGGCTCACCAAATTTCGTTCTTCTAGGTTAAACCGTTCGTTTGCAGTAACCGTTTTCATTTTTAGGTTTCTCTCTGTTTTCTCCTATAGGGATACATGTATTTGGAACTCTAAATCAAACACGGTTTGTGCTAACTCTTTGAAACTTGACACAATAAAGCAGTTTCAAGTTCTCTCTCTATGCTTTGTTTGCTGTTGATGTAGCCCTAAGCAGATACTGGCGAAAATCACTTTCATGGAAAGGGGATGCCAAGCTTCCAAAAAAATACGAGTTGACCGAAATCTCAGCAAACATTTTTTCACCCAATCTTGATGATTCTTTCAGGTCATGATCAGTACACCAAAACCACTTGGCTCACCAAATTTCGTTCTTCTAGGTTAAACCGTTCGTTTGCAGTAACCGTTTTCATTTTTAGGTTTCACTCTGTTTTCTTCTACAGAAATACATGTATTTGGAACTCTAAATCAAACACGGTTTGTGCTAGCTCTTTGAAACTTGACACAATAAAGCAGTTTCAAGTTCTATCTCTATGATTTGTTTGCTGTTGATGCAGCCCTAAGCAGAGACTTGCGAAAATCACTTTCATGGAAAGAGGTTGCCAAGCTTCAAAAAAACTACGAGTTGCCTGAAATCTCAGCAAACATTTTTTCACCCAATCTTGATGATTCTTTCAGGTAATGATCAGTACACCAAAACCACTTGGCTCACCAAATTTCGTTCTTCTAGGTTAAACCGTTCGTTTGCAGTAACCGTTTTCATTTTTAGGTTTCACTCTGTTTTCTCCTACAGGTATACATGTATTTGAAACTCTAAATCAAACACGGTTTGTGCTAGCTCTTTGAAACTTGACACAATAAAGCAGTTTCAAGTTCTATTTCTATGGTTTGTTTGCTGTTGATGTAGCCCTAAGCAGAGACTGTTGAAAATCACTTTCATGGAAAGGGGTTGCCATGTTTCCAAAAATCTACGATTTGCCTGAAATCTCAGCAAACGTTTTTTCACCCAATCTTGATGATTCTTTCAGGTAATGATCAGTACACCAAAACCACTTGGCTCACCAAATTTCGTTCTTCCAGGTTAAACCGTTCGTTTGCAGTAACCGTTTTCATTTTTAGGTTTCACTCTGTTTTCTCCTACAGGTATACATGTATTTGAAACTCTAAATCAAACACGGTTTGTGCTAGCTCTTTGAAACTTGACACAATAAAGCAGTTTCAAGTTCTATCTCTATGGTTTTTTTGCTGTTGATGTAGCCCTAAGCAGAGACTGGCGAAAATCACTTTCATGGAAAGGGGTTGCCAAGCTTCCAAAAAACTACGAGTTGCCTGAAATCTCAGCAAACATTTTTTTACCCAATCTTGATGATTCTTTCAGGTAATGATCAGTACAACAAAACCATTTGGCTCACCAAATTTCGTTCTTCTAGGTGAAACCGTTCGTTTGCAGTAACCGTTTTCATTTTTAGGTTTCACTCTGTTTTCTCCTATAGGGATACATGTATTTGGAACTCTAAATCAAACACGGTTTGTGCTAGCTCTGTGAAACTTGACACAATAAAGCAGTTTCAAGTTCTATTTCTATGCTTTGTTTGCTGTTGATGTAGCCCTAAGCAAAGACTGGCGAAAATCACTTTCATTGAAAGGGGTTGCCAAGCTTCCAAAAAACTATGAGTTGCCTGAAATATAAGCAAACATTTTTTCACCCAATCTTGATGATTCTTTCAGGTAATAATCAGTACACCAAAACCACTTGGCTCACCAAATTTCGTTCTTCTAGTTTAAACCGTTCGTTTGCAGTAACCGTTTTCATTTTTAGGTTTCACTCTGTTTTCTCCTATAGGGATACATGTATTTGGAACTCTAAATCAAACACGGTGTGTGCTAGCTCTTTGAAACTTGACACAATAAAGCAGTTTCAAGTTCTATCTCTATGGTTTGTGTGCTGTTGATGTAGCCCTAAGCAGAGACTGCCAAAATCACTTTCATGAAAAGGGGTTGCCAAGCTTCCAAAAAACTACGAGTTGCCTGATATCTCAGCAAACATTTTTTCACCCAGTCTTGATGATTCTTTCAGGTAATGATCAGTACACCAAAACCACTTGGCTCACCAAATTTCGTTCTTCTAGGTTAAACCGTTCGTTTGCAGTAACCGTTTTCATTTTTAGGTTTCACTCTGTTTTCTTCGATAGGGTTACATGTGTTTGGAACTCTAAATCAAACACGGTTTGTGCTAGCTCTTTGAAACTTGACACAATAAACCAGTTTGAAGTTCTATCTCTATGGTTTGTTTTCTGTTGATGTAGCCCTAAGGAGAGACTGGCGAAAATCACTTTCATGGAAAGGGGTTGCCAAGCTTCCAAAAAACTACGAGTTGCCTGAAATCTCAGCAAACATTTTTTCACCCAATCTTGATGATTCTTTCAGGTAATGATCAGTACACCAAAACCACTTGGCTCACCAAATTTCGTTCTTCCAGGTTAAACCGTTCGTTTGCAGTAACCGTTTTCATTTTTAGGTTTCACTCTGTTTTCTCCTATAGGGATACATGTATTTGGAACTCTAAATCAAACATGGTTTGTGCTAGCTCTTTGAAACTTGACACAATAAAGCAGTTTCAAGTTCTATCTCTATGCTTTGTTTGCTGTTGATGTAGCCCTAAGCAGAGACTGGCGAAAATCACTTTCATGGAAAGGGGTTGCCAAGCTTCCAAAAAACTACGAGGTGCCTGAAATCTCAGCAAACATTTTTTCACCCAATCTTGATGATTCTTTCAGGTAATGATCAGTACACCAAAACCACTTGGCTCACCAAATTTCGTTCTTTTAGTTTAACCGTTCGTTTGCAGTAACCGTTTTCATTTTTAGGTTTCACTCTGTTTTCTCCTATAGGGATACATGTATTTGGAACTCTAAATCAAACACGGTTTGTGCTAGCTCTTTGAAACTTGACACAATAAAGCAGTTTCAAGTTCTATCTCTATGGTTTGTGTGCTGTTGATGTAGCCCTAAGCAGAGACTGGCGAAAATCACTTTCATAGAAAGGGGTTGCCAAGCTTCCAAAAAACTACGAGTTGCCTGAAATCTCAGCAAACATTTTTTCACCCAATCTTGATGATACTTTAAGGTAATGATCAGTACACCAAAACCATTTGGCTCACCAAATTTCGTTCTTCTAGTTTAAACCATTCGTTTGCAGTAACCGTTTTCATTTTTAGGTTTCACTCTGTTTTCTCCTAGGGAATACATGTATTTGGAACTCTAAATCAAACATGGTTTGTGCTAGCTCTTTGAAACTTGACACAATAAAGCAGTTTCAAGTTCTATCTCTATGCTTTGTTTGCTGTTGATGTAACCCTAAGCAGAGACTGGCGAAAATCACTTTCATGGAAATTGGTTGCCAAGTTTCCAAAAAACTACGAGTTGCCTGAAATCTCAGCAAAGATTTTTTGACCCAATCTTGATGATTCTTTCAGGTAATGATCAGTACACCAAAACCACTTGGCTCACCAAATTTCGTTCTTTTAGGTTTAACCGTTCGTTTGCAGTAATCGTTTTCATTTTTAGGTTTCACTCTGTTTCCTCATATAGGGATACATGTATTTGGAACTCTAAATCAAACACGGTTTGTGCTAGCTCTTTGAAACTTGACACAATAAAGCAGTTTCAAGTTCTATCTCTATGGTTTGTGTGCTGTTGATGTAGAGCTAAGCAGAGACTGGCGAAAATCACTTTCATGGAAAGGGGTTGCCAAGCTTCCAAAAAACTACGAGTTGCCTGAAATCTCAGCAAACATTTTTTCACCCAATCTTGATGATTCTTTCAGGTAATGATCAGTACACCAAAACCACTTGGCTCACCAAATTTCGTTCTTCTAGGTTAAACCGTTCGTTTGCAGTAACCGTTTTCATTTTTAGGTTTCACTCTGTTTTCTCCTATAGGGATACATGTATTTGGAACTTAAAATAAAACACGGTTTGTGCTAGCTCTTTTGAAACTTGACACAATAAAGCAGTTTCAAGTTCTATCTTTATGCTTTGTTTGCTGTTGATGTAGCCCTAAGCAGAGACTGGCGAAAATCCCTTTCATGGAAAGGGGTTGCCAAGCTTCCAAATAACTACGAGTTGCCTGAAATCTAAGCAAACATTTTTTCACCCAATCTTGATGATTCTTTCAGGTAATGATCAGTACACCAAAACACTTGGCTCACCAAATTTCGTTCTTCTAGGTTAAACCGTTCGTTTGCAGTAACCATTTTCATTTTTAGGTTTCACTCTGTTTTCTCCTATAGGGATACATGTATTTGGAACTCTAAATCAAACACGGTTTGTGCTACCTCTTTGAAACTTGACACAAGAAAGCAGTTTCAAGTTCTATCTCTATGCTTTGTTTGCTGTTGATGTAGCCCTAAGCAGAGACTGGCGAAAATCACTTTCATGGAAAGGGGTTGCCAACCTTCCAAAAAACTACGAGTTGCCTGAAATCTCAGCAAACATTTTTTCACCCAATCTTGATGATTCTTTCAGGTAATGATCAGTACACCAAAATGACTTGGCTCACAAAATTTCGTTCTTCTAGGTTAAACCGTTCGTTTGCAGTAACCGTTTTCATTTTTAGGTTTCACTCTGTTTTCTCCTCTAGGGATACATGTATTTGGAACTCTAAATCAAACACGGTTTGTGCTAGCTCTTTGAAACTTGACACAATAAAGCAGTTTCAAGTTCTATCTCTATGGTTTGTTTGCTGTTGATGTAGCCCTAAGCACAGACTGGCGAAAATCCCTTTCATGGAAAGGGGTTGCCAAGCTTCCAAAAAACTACGAATTGCCTGAAATCTCAGCAAACATTTTTTCACCCAATCTTGAGGATTCTTTCAGGTAATGATCATTACACCAAAACCACTTGGCTCACCAAATTTCGTTCTTCTAGGTTAAACCTTTCGTTTGCAGTATCCGTTTTCATTTTTAGGTTTCACTCTGTTTTCTCCTATAGGGATACATGTATTTGGAACTCTAAATCAAACACGGTATGTGCTAGCTCTTTGAACTTGACACAATAAAGCAGTTTCAAGTTCTATCTCTATGGTTTGTTTGCTGTTGATGTAGCCCTAAGCAGAGACTGGCGAAAATCCCTTTCATGGAAAGGGGTTGCCAAGCTTCCAAAAAACTACGAGTTGCCTGAAATAGCAGCAAACATTTTTTCACCCAATCTTGATGATTCTTTCAGGTAATGATCAGTACACCAAAACCACTTGGCTCACCAAATTTCGTTCTTCTAAGTTAAACCGTTCGTTTGCAGTAACCGTTTTCATTTTTAGGTTTCACTCTGTTTTCTCCTATAGGGATACATGTATTTGGAACTCTAAATCAAACACGGTTTGTGCTAGCTCTTTGAAACTTGACACAATAAAGCAGTTTCAAGTTCTATCTCTATGCTTTGTTTTCTGTTGATGTAGCCCTATGCAGAGACTGGCGAAAATCACTTTCATGGAAATAGGTTGCCAAGCTTATAAAAAACTACGAGTTGCCTGAACTCTCAGCAAACATTTTTTCACCCAATCTTGATGATTCTTTCAGGTAATGATCAGTACACCAAAACCACTTGGCTCACCAAATTTCGTTCTTCTAGGTTAAACCTTTCGTATGCAGTATCCGTTTTCATTTTTAGGTTTCACTCTGTTTTCTCCTATAGGGATACATGTATTTGGAACTCTAAATCAAACACGGTTTGTGCTAGCTCTTTGAAACTTGACACAATAAAGCAGTTTCAAGTTCTATCTCTATGCTTTGTTTGCTGTTGATGTAGCCCTAAGCAGAGACTGGCGAAAATCCCTTTTATGGAAAGGGGTAGCCAAGCTTCCAAAAATTTTCGAGTTGCCTGAAATCTCAGCAAACATTTTTTCACCCAATCTTGATGATTTTTTCAGGTAATGATCAGTACACCAAAACCACTTTGCTCACCAAATTTCGTTTTTCTAGGTTAAACTGTTCGTTTGCAGTAACCGTTTTCATTTTTAGGTTTCACTCTGTTTTCTCCTATAGGGATACATGTATTTGGAACATTAAATCAAACACGGTTTGTGCTAGCTCTTTGAAACTTGACACAAAAAAGCAGTTTCAAGTTCTATCTCTATGGTTTGTTTGCTGTTGATGTAGCTCTAAGCAGAGACTGGCGAAAATCCCTTTCATGGAAAGGGGTTGCCAAGCTTCCAAATAACTACGAGTTGCCTGAAATCTCAGCAAACATTTTTTCACCCAATCTTGATGATTCTTTCAGGTAATGATCAGTAAACCAAAACCACTTGGCTCAACAAATTTCGTTCTTCTAGGTTAAACCGTTTGTTTGCAGTAACCGTTTGTATTTTAAGGTTTCACTGTATTTTCTCCTATACAAATACATGTATTTGGAACTCTAAATCAAACACGGTTTGTGCTAGCTCTTTGAAACTTGACACAATAAAGCAGTTTCAAGATCTATCTCTATGGTTTGTTTGCTGTTGATGTAGCCCTAAGCAGAGACTGGCGAAAATCACTTTCATGGAAAGGGGTTGCCAAGCTTCCAAAAATCTACGAGTTGCCTGAAATCTCAGCAAACATTTTTTCACCCAATCTTGATGATTCTTTCAGTTAATAATCAGTACACCAAAACCACTAGGCTCACCAAATTTCGTTTTTCTAGGTTACACCGTTCGTTTGCAGTAACCGTTTTCATTTTTAGGTTTAACTCTGTTTTCTCCTATAGGGATACATGTATTTGGAACTCTAAATCAAACACGGTTTGTGCTAGCTCTTTGAAACTTGACACAATAAAGCAGTTTCAAGTTCTCTCTCTATGCTTTGTGTGCTGTTGATGTAGCCCTAAGCAGAGACTGGCGAACATCACTTTCATGGAAAGGCGTTGCCAAGCTTCCAAAAAACTACGAGTTGCCTGAAATCTCAGCAAACATTTTTTCACCCAATCTTGATGATTCTTTCAGGTAATGATCAGTACACCAAAACCACTTGGCTCACCAAATTTCGTTCTTCTAGGTTAAACTGTTCGTTTGCAGTAACCGTTTTCATTTTTAAGTTTCTCTCTGTTTTCTCCTATAGGGATACATGTATTTGGAACTCTAAATCAAACACGGTTTGTGCTAACTCTTTGAAACTTGACACAATAACGCAGTTTCAAGTTCTCTCTCTATGCTTTGTTTGCTGTTGATGTAGCCCTAAGCAGAGACTGGCGAAAATCACTTTCATGGAAAGGGGATGACAAGCTTCCAAAAAAATACGAGTTGCCTGAAATCTCAGCAAACATTTTTTCACCCAATCTTGATGATTCTTTCAGGTAATAATCAGTACACCAAAACCACTTGGCTCACCAAATTTTGTTCTTCCAGGTCAAACCGTTCGTTTTCAGTAACCGTTTTCATTTTTAGGTTTCACTCTGTTTTCTCCTATAGGGATACATGTATTTGGAACTTTAAATCAAACACGGTTTGTGCTAGCTCCTTTGAAACTTGACACAATAAAGCAGTTTAAAGTTCTATCTCTATGCTTTGTTTGCTGTTGATGTAGCCCTAAGCAGAGACTGGCGAAAATCACTTTCATGGAAAGGGGTTGCCAAGCTTCCAAAAAACTACCAGTTGCCTGATATCTCAGCAAATATATTTTCACCCAATCTTAATGATTCTTTCAGGTAATGATCAGTACACCAAAACCACTTGTCTGACCAAATTTCGTTTTTCTAGGTTAAACCGTTCGTTTGCAGTAATCGTTTTCATTTTTAGGTTTCTCTCTATTTCTCCTATAGAAATACATGTATTTGGAACTCTAAATCAAACACGGTTTGTGCTAGCTCTTTGAAACTTGACACAATAAAGCAGTTTCAAGTTCTCTCTCTATGCTTTGTTTGTTGTTGATGTAGCCCTAAGCAGAGACTGGCGAAAATCACTTTCATGGAAAGGGGTTGCCAAGCTTCCAAAAATCTACGAGTTTCCTGAAATCTCAGCAAACATTTTTTCACCCAATCTTGATGATTCTTTCAGGTAATGATCAGTACACCAAAACCACTTGGCTCACCAAATTTCGTTCTTCTAGGTTAAACCGTTCGTTTGCAGTAACCGTTTTCATTTTTAGGTTTCTCTCTGTTTTCTCCTATAGGGATACATGTATTTGGAACTCTAAATCAAACACGGTTTGTGCTAACTCTTTGAAACTTGACACAATAAAGCAGTTTCAAGTTCTCTCTCTATGCTTTGTTTGCTGTTGATGTAGCCCTAAGCAGAGACTGGCGAAAATCACTTTCATGGAAAGGGGATGCCAAGCTTCCAAAAAAATACGAGTTGACCGAAATCTCAGCAAACATTTTTTCACCCAATCTTGATGATTCTTTCAGGTCATGATCAGTACACCAAAACCACTTGGCTCACCAAATTTCGTTCTTCTAGGTTAAACCGTTCGTTTGCAGTAACCGTTTTCATTTTTAGGTTTCACTCTGTTTTCTCCTACAGAAATACATGTATTTGGAACTCTAAATCAAACACGGTTTGTGCTAGCTCTTTGAAACTTGACACAATAAAGCAGTTTCAAGTTCTATCTCTATGGTTTGTTTGCTGTTGATGCAGCCCTAAGCAGAGACTTGCGAAAATCACTTTCATGGAAAGAGGTTGCCAAGCTTCAAAAAAACTACGAGTTGCCTGAAATCTCAGCAAACATTTTTTCACCCAATCTTGATGATTCTTTCAGGTAATGATCAGTACACCAAAACCACTTGGCTCACCAAATTTCGTTCTTCTAGGTTAAACCGTTCGTTTGCAGTAACCGTTTTCATTTTTAGGTTTCCCTCTGTATTCTACTATAGGGGTACATGTATTTGGAACTCTAAATCAAACACGGTTTGTGCTAGCTCTTTGAAACTTGACACAATAAAGCAGTTTGAAGTTCTATTTCTATGGTTTGTTTGCTGTTGATGTAGCCCTAAGCAGAGACTGTTGAAAATCACTTTCATGGAAAGGGGTTGCCATGTTTCCAAAAATCTACGATTTGCCTGAAATCTCAGCAAACGTTTTTTCACCCAATCTTGATGATTCTTTCAGGTAATGATCAGTACACCAAAACCACTTGGCTCACCAAATTTCGTTCTTCCAGGTTAAACCGTTCGTTTGCAGTAACCGTTTTCATTTTTAGGTTTCACTCTGTTTTCTCCTACAGGTATACATGTATTTGAAACTCTAAATCAAACACGGTTTGTGCTAGCTCTTTGAAACTTGACACAATAAAGCAGTTTCAAGTTCTATCTCTATGGTTTTTTTGCTGTTGATGTAGCCCTAAGCAGAGACTGGCGAAAATCACTTTCATGGAAAGGGGTTGCCAAGCTTCCAAAAAACTACGAGTTGCCTGAAATCTCAGCAAACATTTTTTTACCCAATCTTGATGATTCTTTCAGGTAATGATCAGTACAACAAAACCATTTGGCTCACCAAATTTCGTTCTTCTAGGTGAAACCGTTCGTTTGCAGTAACCGTTTTCATTTTTAGGTTTCACTCTGTTTTCTCCTATAGGGATACATGTATTTTGGAACTCTAAATCAAACACGGTTTGTGCTAGCTCTGTGAAACTTGACACAATAAAGCAGTTTCAAGTTCTATTTCTATGCTTTGTTTGCTGTTGATGTAGCCCTAAGCAAAGACTGGCGAAAATCACTTTCATTGAAAGGGGTTGCCAAGCTTCCAAAAAACTATGAGTTGCCTGAAATATAAGCAAACATTTTTTCACCCAATCTTGATGATTCTTTCAGGTAATAATCAGTACACCAAAACCACTTGGCTCACCAAATTTCGTTCTTCTAGTTTAAACCGTTCGTTTGCAGTAACCGTTTTCATTTTTAGGTTTCACTCTGTTTTCTCCTATAGGGATACATGTATTTGGAACTCTAAATCAAACACGGTGTGTGCTAGCTCTTTGAAACTTGACACAATAAAGCAGTTTCAAGTTCTATCTCTATGGTTTGTGTGCTGTTGATGTAGCCCTAAGCAGAGACTGCCAAAATCACTTTCATGAAAAGGGGTTGCCAAGCTTCCAAAAAACTACGAGTTGCCTGATATCTCAGCAAACATTTTTTCACCCAGTCTTGATGATTCTTTCAGGTAATGATCAGTACACCAAAACCACTTGGCTCACCAAATTTCGTTCTTCTAGGTTAAACCGTTCGTTTGCAGTAACCGTTTTCATTTTTAGGTTTCACTCTGTTTTCTTCGATAGGGTTACATGTGTTTGGAACTCTAAATCAAACACGGTTTGTGCTAGCTCTTTGAAACTTGACACAATAAACCAGTTTGAAGTTCTATCTCTATGGTTTGTTTTCTGTTGATGTAGCCCTAAGGAGAGACTGGCGAAAATCACTTTCATGGAAAGGGGTTGCCAAGCTTCCAAAAAACTACGAGTTGCCTGAAATCTCAGCAAACATTTTTTCACCCAATCTTGATGATTCTTTCAGGTAATGATCAGTACACCAAAACCACTTGGCTCACCAAATTTCGTTCTTCCAGGTTAAACCGTTCGTTTGCAGTAACCGTTTTCATTTTTAGGTTTCACTCTGTTTTCTCCTATAGGGATACATGTATTTGGAACTCTAAATCAAACATGGTTTGTGCTAGCTCTTTGAAACTTGACACAATAAAGCAGTTTCAAGTTCTATCTCTATGCTTTGTTTGCTGTTGATGTAGCCCTAAGCAGAGACTGGCGAAAATCACTTTCATGGAAAGGGGTTGCCAAGCTTCCAAAAAACTACGAGGTGCCTGAAATCTCAGCAAACATTTTTTCACCCAATCTTGATGATTCTTTCAGGTAATGATCAGTACACCAAAACCACTTGGCTCACCAAATTTCGTTCTTTTAGTTTAACCGTTCGTTTGCAGTAACCGTTTTCATTTTTAGGTTTCACTCTGTTTTCTCCTATAGGGATACATGTATTTGGAACTCTAAATCAAACACGGTTTGTGCTAGCTCTTTGAAACTTGACACAATAAAGCAGTTTCAAGTTCTATCTCTATGGTTTGTGTGCTGTTGATGTAGCCCTAAGCAGAGACTGGCGAAAATCCCTTTCATAGAAAGGGGTTGCCAAGCTTCCAAAAAACTACGAGTTGCCTGAAATCTCAGCAAACATTTTTTCACCCAATCTTGATGATACTTTAAGGTAATGATCAGTACACCAAAACCATTTGGCTCACCAAATTTCGTTCTTCTAGTTTAAACCATTCGTTTGCAGTAACCGTTTTCATTTTTAGGTTTCACTCTGTTTTCTCCTAGGGAATACATGTATTTGGAACTCTAAATCAAACATGGTTTGTGCTAGCTCTTTGAAACTTGACACAATAAAGCAGTTTCAAGTTCTATCTCTATGCTTTGTTTGCTGTTGATGTAACCCTAAGCAGAGACTGGCGAAAATCACTTTCATGGAAATTGGTTGCCAAGTTTCCAAAAAACTACGAGTTGCCTGAAATCTCAGCAAAGATTTTTTGACCCAATCTTGATGATTCTTTCAGGTAATGATCAGTACACCAAAACCACTTGGCTCACCAAATTTCGTTCTTTTAGGTTTAACCGTTCGTTTGCAGTAATCGTTTTCATTTTTAGGTTTCACTCTGTTTCCTCATATAGGGATACATGTATTTGGAACTCTAAATCAAACACGGTTTGTGCTAGCTCTTTGAAACTTGACACAATAAAGCAGTTTCAAGTTCTATCTCTATGGTTTGTGTGCTGTTGATGTAGAGCTAAGCAGAGACTGGCGAAAATCACTTTCATGGAAAGGGGTTGCCAAGCTTCCAAAAAACTACGAGTTGCCTGAAATCTCAGCAAACATTTTTTCACCCAATCTTGATGATTCTTTCAGGTAATGATCAGTACACCAAAACCACTTGGCTCACCAAATTTCGTTCTTCTAGGTTAAACCGTTCGTTTGCAGTAACCGTTTTCATTTTTAGGTTTCACTCTGTTTTCTCCTATAGGGATACATGTATTTGGAACTCTAAATCAAACACGGTTTGTGCTAGCTCTTTGAAATTTGACACAATAAAGCAGTTTCAAGTTCTATCTCTATACTTTGTTTGCTGTTGATGTAGCCCTAAGCAGAGACTGGCGAAAATCACTTTCATTGAAAGGGGTTGCCAAGCTTCCAAAAAACTACGAGTTGCCTGATATCTCAGCAAACATTTTTTCACCCAATCTTGATGATTCTTTCAGGTAATGATCAGTACACCAAAACCACTTGGCTCACCAAATTTCGTTCTTCTAGGTTAAACCGTTCGTTTGCAGTAACCGTTTTCATTTTTAGGTTTCACTCTGTTTTCTCCTATAGGGTTACATGTATTTTTAACTCTATTCAAACACGGTTTGTGCTAGCTCTTTGAAACTTGACACAATAAACCAGTTTGAAGTTCTATCTCTATGGTTTGTTTGCTGTTGATGTAGCCCTAAGCAGAGACTGGCGAAAATCACTTTCATGGAAAGGGGTTGCCAAGCTTCCAAAAATCAACGATTTGCCTGAAATCTCAGCAAACATTTTTTCACCCAATCTTGATGATTCTTTCAGGTAATGATCAGTACACCAAAACCACTTGGCTCACCAAATTTCGTTCTTCCAGGTTAAACCGTTCGTTTGCAGTAACTGTTTTCATTTTTAGGTTTCACTCTGTTTTCTCCTACAGGGATTCATGTATTTGAAACTCTAAATCAAACACGTTTTGTGCTAGCTCTTTGAAACTTGACACAATAAAGCAGTTTCAAGTTCTATCTCTATGGTTTTTTTGCTGTTGATGTAGCCCTAAGCAGAGACTGGCGAAAGTCACTTTCATTGAAAGAAGTTGCCAAGCTTCCAAAAATCTACGAGTTGCCTGAAATCTCAGCAAACATTTTTTCACCCAATCTTGATGACTCTTTCAGGTAATAATCAGTACACCAAAACCACTTGGCTCACCAAACTTCATTTTTCTAGGTTAAACCGTTCGTTTGCAGTAACCGTTTTCATTTTTAGGTTTAACTCTGTATTCTCCTATAGGGATACATGTATTTGGAACACTAAATCAAACACGGTTTGTGCTAGCTCTTTGAAACTTGACACAATAAAGCAGTTTCAAGTTCTATCTCTATGGTTTGTTTGCTGTTGATGTAGCCCTAAGCAGAGACTGGCGAAAATCACTTTCATTGAAAGAGGTTGCCAAGCTTCCTAAAAACTACGAGTTGCCTGAAATCTCAGCAAACATTTTTTCACCCAATCTTGATGATTCTTTCAGGTAATGGTCAGTACACCAAAACCACTTGGCTCACCAAATTTCGTTCTTCTAGGTTAAACCGTTCGTTTGCAGTAACCGTTTTCATTGTTTGGTTTCACTCTGTTTTCTCCTATAGGGATACATGTATTTGGAACTCTAAATCAAACACGGTTTGTGCTAGCTCTGTGAAACTTGACACAATAAAGCAGTTTCAAGTTCTATTTCTATGCTTTGTTTGCTGTTGATGTAGCCCTAAGCAGAGACTGGCGAAAATCACTTTCATTGAAAGGGGTTGCCAAGCTTCCAAAAAACTATGAGTTGCCTGAAATATAAGCAAACATTTTTTCACCCAATCTTGATGATTCTTTCCAGGTAATAATCAGTACACCAAAACCACTTGGCTCACCAAATTTCGTTCTTCTAGGTTAAACCGTTCGTTTGCAGTAACCGTTTTCATTTTTAGGTTTCACTCTGTTTTCTCCTATAGGGATACATGTATTTGGAACTCTAAATCAAACACGGTGTGTGCTAGCTCTTTGAAACTTGACACAAGAAAGCAGTTTCAAGTTCTATCTCTATGGTTTGTGTGCTGTTGATGTAGCCCTAAGCAGAGACTGCCAAAATCACTTTCATGAAAAGGGGTTGCCAAGCTTCCAAAAAATAACGAGTTGCCTGATATCTCAGCAAACATTTTTTCACCCAGTCTTGATGATTCTTTCAGGTAATGATCAGTACACCAAAACCACTTGGCTCACCAAATTTCGTTCTTCTAGGTTAAACCGTTCGTTTGCAGTAACCGTTTTCATTTTTAGGTTTCACTCTGTTTTCTTCGATAGGGTTACATGTATTTGGAACTCTAAATCAAACACGGTTTGTGCTAGCTCTTTGAAACTTGACACAATAAACCAGTTTGAAGTTCTATCTCTATGGTTTGTTTGCTGTTGATGTAGCCCTAAGGAGAGACTGGCGAAAATCACTTTCATGGAAAGGGGTTGCCAAGCTTCCAAAAATCAACGATTTGCCTGAAATCTCAGCAAACATTTTTTCACCCAATCTTGAGGATTCTTTCAGGTAATGATCAGTACACCAAAACCACTTGGCTCACCAAATTTCGTTCTTCCAGGTTAAACCGTTCGTTTGCAGTAACCGTTTTCATTTTTAGGTTTCACTCTGTTTTCTCCTATAGGGATACATGTATGTGGAACTCTAAATCAAACACGGTTTGTGCTAGCTCTTTGAAACTTGAAATAATAAAGCAGTTTCAAGTTCTATCTCTATGGTTTGTTTGCTGTTGATTCAGCCCTAAACAGAGACTGGCGAAAATCACTTTCATGGAAAGGGGTTGCCAAGCTTCCAAAAAACCACGAGTTGCCTGAAATCTCAGCAAACATTTTTTCACCCAATCTTGATGATTCTTTCAGGTAATGATCAGTACACCAAAACCACTTGGCTCACCAAATTTCGATCTTCTAGGTTAAACCGTTCGTTTGCAGTAACCGTTTTCATTTTTAGGTTTCACTCTGTTTTCTCCTACAGGGATACATGTATTTGGAACTCTAAATCAAACACGGTTTGTGCTAGCTCTTTGAAACTTGACACAATAAAGCAGTTTCAAGTTCTATCTCTATGGTTTGTTTGCTGTTGATGTAGCCC
>NW_027521446.1:0-83502 GCF_052094955.1 Ictidomys tridecemlineatus
ATACGTTTCTAAACATAACTTCTTCTACAATAATGATTTTTATTTAAACAGATATTTTGGTAGGTCTATTGTTATGCTATATTGTATCATAATGGGAATGTGTAACTATACTTTCTCCCTAAAAATTATTCCTTTCTGTCCTGCTCATCAAAAGGAGAGGATTAACACTAAGCATTATCTATTGTTTACCATAAGTAATTTTCCACACTCATCATCTCACTTAAAGAATTTAGGCATCCCAGGGTTTCTAGTTATGTTTTGGGTTTTATTCCAGTACTGGAGGCATCATGCTAAATACCTCAGGTTTTGTGATAACCTCTGAAGTTATTTCTAACTCTGGCAATACAAGTAGTATTGTGAAAACTTAGACACACATATAAAAGGTGCTATGATAGGTCATTACATAAATGCCATCAAAATGGTAATGAAAATATGTACAATATTCTGTAATATGTTTTAAGGTATAGGTATATCCTGATTCTGGGATAGTGTTTTTGAAAATTGTGATGGTAAATAAACTTCTTACCAGCAACTCTCATAGAGAGGCGTAGATTTCTGGTTTTTGTGTGGCCCTTGCTGCTCTCCATACTAGCACCTGGGCTGCAAAGAAAGCTATTGGTAAAACTGGCTGTTGGTGTCCATTCAAAACAAAATGGACCTGTTATTCTGAGAGTTGCCTGTCGCATATCTGTGGCCTCATGAAGGAGTAAAAATCCTCTGATTTCTCACAATTCATTTTCCTGTGATCGACATTTATAGAGGTCTGGGGCCGACCTGTTGAAAATATGCATCGTGCCTTTCCTCTGCAGCTCCTCTGGGACTCCTCAGTGTGCAAACACAACTCAAGGGCAACGGCTTGCGTTCAACTGCAACAATGGAGAGCAGTTAATTTGCTGTTGGATTCATTAATGTCTTGGCAATCACCTGTTCCCAGCATGCAGCGAGAAGATCAGCATCCTCTCTCTTCTGGGATGTGGGTGAGCGAAGTTCAGAGTGAGATTTCTGCTAAGAAGTTGTGGGTGGCTGAAACCTCAAGATTGCCTTCCCTTCCCGCTAGAGAGAGAAGGGGTCAGGGTGGTGTACACATATTGGGATGGATTTTGCACGGCATATGAAGTTTTTCCTTCATGTTACATACTTTTCCAGATGGACAGATATCAGAAGCCACAATATTAAAAGCATCCCCACTATCTTCAGCTGATACACTCCTGCTAAGGGCTGATCCCTTACCAAACCCTGTATGACTTCGTGCCCCTTAATTTTATGATCCTGCTGATGCTCATGACCTGGTGAAGAAATTGTTTGCTATGGAGTTTAAAAGTAGGGAAAAAAAAGAGTCATCAAACAGCTCTTTCGGGCACAGATGGAGAAAAGACAACAAGCTTGAAAGTCTTGTAGTATTTTACTGCACAAATAAAAAATAAAAGTATTAGATAAAGAGGTAATTCTCTAAAACTTAAAATTTCCCATAATACAATAGGGTTTTCCTCATGCTTAGGAGAGACACATTAACAGTACTCCTAAAAGATCTTAGAATGATTAGCCATTAGGGAAAGGGAAAGCTAAAGCACATTTGATGAAGCACTTCACACATTCCAGGGTCGTCACAATAAAAGGAATGATAATGATGTGTTGTTAAGGGAGTGAGGAAATCAGAAGCTTTATTCACCACTCTTAATAATAAGGTAAGCTGGTTCCACTGGTCTGAAAATGATCTGGAACTTTTTCAGAAAGTTAAATATGGAGTTAAAAATCCACCTCTTCCACTCCTACTTACAAACTCAAGATAAATAAAAAAGTTGTCCACCAATGATTTGTACATGAATGTTCATATAATGTTCATATTATATATAATGTTCATATTATATATACGAATCTTATTCATATTAGTCAAAAAGTGAAAATGACCAGGCAGGTCTTTAATCTAGCTACTCAAGAAGCTGAGGCAGGAGGATCACAAATTCAGGGACAACCTGGGCAAATTTGCAAGACCCTGTCTCAAAACAAAATTTTTAAAAGGGTTGGGCTTTGCCTTTGTGGTAGAACATTGTTTAGTGTGCAGGAGGCTCCGGGTTCAATCTGCATTACGACACCCACACAGACACAAAGTAAAAATTACTATGCAGAAATGAACAAAAAAAATGTGGCATTTTCATAAGATGGAAATCAGTCACAATAAGGAGGAATAAACTAAAGTACTTATACAAGCTACAATATAACTCAAAATTGCAAACATCCTAAGTGAAACAAGTAAGATATAAAAAGGCGTATATGGTATTACTTCATTAAAAAATCCACAGAAACTCGAGTGTATACATTGGTCTTTCCACATGTGAAGGAGAAACACAGAAATGGTGTTTATTTAAAACTCAGAATCAAGATCCATTAGGAAAATGCAAGTCAAACCACATTGCACATAGCATTTCACATTCACTAGTGTTGGCTAGAGCTGCAATATTGAAGAAAAGAAGATTGACTGCTTTGGGTATAGGCTTTTTTTGGAGAGAAAAATAATAAAAATATTCTGAAATACCTGTGGATTAGAGAACCCAGGTGAGGACACAATGTGTAACATACTTAGCACAGTGTGCTTCCCCTGGTTGGAGGGGCATCACAGTGGTCATGAGACACTCTGTACAGAGAGAGCGCTCTTGTAATTGCTGCTGAAGAGTTCACATATTTCTACAACTAAGACATTTCCTAGAATGAAACCATCATCTAGTTCTAATCACACTATACAGTCTGTCTCCCAGCCACCTTTCTAAGAGCACTCTGGACCTCGTTGCTTCTCAGTCTGTGAATGATTGGCTTCTACATGGGGGTCACCACACAGAAGAGCACAGAGACAAGGATGTCGGTGTCCAGCCTTCTCTGGGCCTGTCATAGTGGAAGTTGGCTGTTCCATAGAAGACCACCACGACAGTGAGGGAGAATGCACAGGTGGATAAGGCCTTTCTCCTACCCTGGGCAGAGGGAATCCCCAGGATGGACGCTATGATGAGTGCGTAGGAGCCTGCAGTGAAGAGGCAGGGGCTCAGGCCCATGGTGGCACTTACAACGTAGAGCGCAGACTTGTTTACAGAGGTGTCTGAGCAGTAGAGCTTAAGGAGCAATGGGGTGTCACAGAGAAAGTGGCTGATGTGGTGGGGCCCACACAGAGTGAGTGTAATGGCCAGCACCATGTGTGTGACCATATTCACCAGCCCACACAGCCAGGACCCAGTCACCAGGCCAACACAGACCTTCACACTCATGATGACTGGGTACTGAGGAGGACGGCAGGTGGCCACACAGCAGTTATACGGGCCAAACAGCCAGTAAGAACCCTTCTGTGCCAGCACTTGTCACCAAGAAGAAGATCTGGGAAAGGCAGCCCTCATAAGAAATGGCCTTTTTCTTCCAGAAGAAGTTTACCAGCAGTACTAGGATGGTGTTGGATGTGTAGCAGACATCCAAGAAGCTCAAATTGCTGAGGAAAAAGTACATTGGAGTTGGAGAGCAGGACTGACCCTGGTGGTCACTATTATGAGCATGTTCCCCAGGAGAGTGGTAAGGTAAATAACCAGAAAGAGCAGGAAGAACCAGCCATGTAGGTTGGAGTGGTTGGAGAATTCCAAGAAGATGAATTCAGTGACAAATTATTGATTGCTCATTTCCAATGTTGTCATAGCTACAAAACAGAGAAAAAGAGACCATGATGAGAATGGACTGAGAGCACCCCAAACAGGCTTGTTAATCTGCAGCATCATGGCAAATAATATCGAATGAAAAGCAGCCTGGAGACTGATAACGTGTGGGACTGGTCTCAGGAAATCAGACCCATGGAGCCGCACACATTTGAAGGGGTGATGGTGGGTGGGAGTAACCAGAGAATTGCTAGAAGCCAACAGAAAGCCATTCTACCTCATCATACTGTGAAGTCATTTTTCACTGTCTCAGTAATCTCTGTTTCCTGTTGTCCTTTAATGTAAACATAGGAATTTTGGAGAAGTTCATTTTCATTGCAAAAGTTAAGAAAAAAATTTACAAAGCAGAGTCATCATCTGCAGAAGCAGTCGGTGTTGCTTTCAGTGTTTTCCAATGTAGAGTTTTTCTCATTTTACATCAATCTTGATCTCTGTCTTCAGAAAGGCAGAAGTTAACTATTCCTGTACAATGCTGAAATTATCAGGGCCAGAGCAAAATAGAGGAAAGAAGTTGATGAAGTGGGGTTTGACTGGCTATCTTAAGTATACAGGGAAGATCAGTGGAGTAGAAGGAGAATGAGAGGGCGGAGAGGTTTGGGAAGAGTGGAAATGTGAAAGGTCTTACACAGATCATGTTATGTGCACATGAAAGTCTACCACAGGGGACTGCACCTGTATGTATATGTAGAAAGCACCAGTCAGACATTAACAGATAAATGACCCAAAGTACGATCAGTAGAGAAAGGAGAATGGAAGCAGGAAGGGGAGGGAGATGGGGGGTGGGGACTGAATAGACTAAATCAGATTCCATGCACATAGGATCTTTTCCAAATCAACCCAACTTCTATGTATAACTATTATGCTCCAATAAAAAAAATTACGAAGATGACATGATCCTATCAGCAAAGAGTGAGATTTGAATTCTTCTTGACCTATTTGTATACCTTTAATTTCTTTCTTTTGTCCAATGGTTCTGGCAATTTCAAGATGAAGTTGAATAAAAGTGGTGAAAGAGGGCCCCCCCCTGTCTTCTTCCAGTTTTTAGAGTGAATGCTTTCAACCTTTCTCCACTTAGAAAGATGCAGCCTTGGGTTTAGCATAGATAGCTTTTACAATGCTTTTACAAAGTTCCTACTGTCACTAGTGTTTCTACTGTTTTGACAGGTAGGGGTGCTATATTTTGTTAAATGCTTTTTCTGCATCTATTGAGATGATCAATAAGCTTACATCTCTCTTACATAAATTTAATCTCTCCCCTTTGGCTAATAATTCAGATAATCTCTAGTCATATAAATATTTTAATATACATTTTCCTACATAAACATATGTGACCATTTCGAATTATCTCTTAAGAATAAAATTTAAATCTTACATAAAAGAATTTGTTGTGCAGTTTCTATTTAAAACTAGCTCATGGGAGACATTATATTAAGTGAAATAAGCCAGACACATAAAGAGAAATAGCAGTTTTTCACTTCTTTGTGGAAGCTAAAAAGTTGATCTCAGAGAAGTAGGGAGTAGAGTGGTGGTTATTGGAGCCTGGGAGAGAATCACAAAAATCATTGTGAGTCTGATTTCTCAAAGACGCATTGTGAAAGACTGCCTGAAACATGCCCTCGAAGTGTGGTCCATAAAAAAAAAATAAGAGTGAACTTCTAACAGGGTCCTCAGAAAACCTCTCTTCTCTCCTCAGTCGGCAGCAGGAGGTCCATGGGTCTGGCTTCCTAGGAGCTAGGTGTGGTGTGCAAATGGGCAGGACCAGGATGGCTGGAGAATCTCAATAATCCCTAGTAGACTGCATTCTAGGTGAGGGCAGGCTGGAAACAGGCCATCCAGAAGGAAATGTCTTGAGCTTTGAAAATGCCAGAATCTGTGGATTTAGAAAACGGTTGTGGGTCCAATCCACTCATAACACCTACTCCCTGGGTCAGTCCACGGTTGCCACAGTTACCACAGGCCTGACCAGAACAACTGGGAGGGGGAGGTGCACTCTGGCCTCCTGGCTTAAAGGTTTGGTCTGGGGCCAGCTGACCCATTGCTGCCGGCCTGAGATGAGGTGGGACTCCGAGGTGGAAGGGAACAACGGGGGAAGCATTCCTAGCTCATGGCAGCCAGAAGGTTGGGGCGGGGGAGAGGACGGGAGGAGACAGTTCACAGGGGACAAGATGTGATTCCCCAGGGCATGTCCTCTGCCACACTCCACCTGCCCACACTCCTCTCAGTACAGTGGGCCTTTTAGATAATTAACCCACAAAATGGATGGATCCACAGATTAGGTCACAAGTCTCACAGTCTAATCATTTCACCTCTTAACACTGCTACTGTGGATGACCATGAGCTTTTGGTGGGGGGATACCTTATTTCTAAGCCATAATAGTACCTACAGTCCATGTGCTTTGGTTAGAATTCCTTCATGTAGTCTGGGAGAGTAATCGGGTGCCAAAACAAGATTAAAAGGAAATATCTGGTAACTGAAGATGTGACATTTGGAGCTTGGGGAAAAGCTCTGAAGAGGAGCCCTGGGTGGAGCACTTTAAAGTCCTGGTGACGAGGACACAAGAGGGCACCTGGTCTGTGGGGTAGCTGAGTGGCAGTGGGATCACTCATTAAAACATTAAAAAAATGAGAAGGAGCGTGTCTGGGGAGAGGAAAGGAGGAAAGGAGGTTGGGCCTAGAGTTTGGGTACCTGTGGGGTCTCCTGAGGAGATTCCAGGAGGCAGCGGGACAGGCTCCCAGGAGATAGGCCTGGGTATCATGGCTTAGAGTGACTGTGGAAGTCACAGGTGCTAATAAAGCTAAAAGAGAGCAGGGTTAGGAGAGAGGACCTGATGAACTGTGCAGAAAAGAAAGTGTCCAGAAGGAGGCTCACCAGCTATCAGCAATCATTCTACACAACAGTGTCAAAGATCGGCTTCCTATACTAGGCCTTCTGCACCCCAGTCAAAAACCTCTGCTCTCTATACCAGTCCTTCTGCACCCCAATCTCCAAATTCTGCTCCCTGCAACAATCCTTCTCCAACCCAGTCTCCAAGTTCTGCTCTCTGAAACACTGCTTCTGCACCCCGGACGCGAACATCTGCTCTCTGCAACACTCCTTCTGCACCTCAGTCTCCAAATTCTGCTCTCTGTAACTATCTTTCTGCACCTCAGTCTCCAACCTCTGCTCTCTGTAACAGTCCTTCTGCACCCAAGTATCCAACATCTACTCTCTACAATGGTCCTTCTGCACCCCAGTCTCCAGACTCTGCTCTCTCTAACAGTCCTTCTGTACCCCAGTCTCCAACCTCTTCTCTCTGAAACGGTCCTTCTGCACACCAGTTGCCAACCTCTTCTTTCTGTAATAGTCCTTCTTCCCCTCAGACTACAACTTATGCTCTCTGTAACAGTCCTTCTGCACCTCAGTCTGAAACCTCTGCTCTCTGCAAGGATACTTCTGTACCCCAGTCTCCAAACTGTGCTATCTGTAACAGTCCTTCTGCACCCCAGTCTCAGACCTCTGCTCTCTGTAAAAGGCCTTATGCACTTCAGTTTCCAAATTATGCTCTCTGTAACAGGCCTTCTGCACTCCAGTCTCCAACCGCTTCTCTCTGCAACAATTTTCTGCACCTCAGTTTCTAAACACTACTCTCTGCAACAGTCTTTCTGCAGCCTAGTCTCCAACCTCTGCTCTCTGTAAGATTCTTCTTTGCCTCAGTCTTAAACCTCTGCTCTCTGTAACAATCTTCTGCACCTAAATCTCCAACCTCAGGTCTCTTCATCGTTCCTTCTGCACCCCAGACTCCAAACTCTCTTTTCTGCTACAGTCCTTCTGCGCCCCAGTCTGCAACCTCTGCTTTCTATATCAGATCTTCTGTACCTCAGTCTCCAACCTCTGCTCTCTGTAACAGTCCTTCTGCATCTCAGTCTACAACCTCTGCTCTCTGTAACAATCCTTCTGCACCCTAGTATCTACCTCTACTCTGCATCATTTCTTCTGCGCCCTAGTCTTCAACCTGCGCTCTCTGTAACTGTCCTTCTGCACCCCAGTAACCAACATCTACTCTCTATAAGTATCGTTCTCCACCAAAGTCTCCATCCTCTGCTCTCCTCAACGATCAATCTGCACATCAGTCTCCAATCTCTGCTCTCTGCAATGATCCTTCTGCACCCCAGTCTTCAACCTCTGCTCTCTGTAACAGTCTTTATGCAACTCACTATCTAACCTATGCTCTCTTTAAGATCCTTCTGCACACCAGAATACAACATCTGCTTCTGAAAGGATCCTTTAGAACCCCAGTCTCAAAACTCTGCTCCCTGTAACAGTCCTTCTGTACAGCAGTCTCCAAACTCTGCTTTCTGTAAAGGTCCTTCTACACCCCAGTCTACAACCTCTACTTTCTGTATTAGTCCTTCTGCAACCCAGTCTCCAAACTCTGCTCTCTGTAACAGTTCTTCTGCACACCAATCTCCAAACTCTGCTCTCTGTAACACACCTTCTGCACTCCAGTTTTCACCCTCTGATCACTGTAACAATTCGTCTATACATCAGTCTCCAACCTCTGCTTTCTAAAACGTTCTTTCTGGTCCTCAGTCTCCAAACTCTACTCTCTGTAAAAGTCCTTCTGCACCTCAGTCTCCAAATTCTGCTCTCTGTAAGATCCTTCTGCAACACATTCTCCAAACTCTGCTCTCTGTAACAGTCCTTCTGTATCCTAGTCTCCAAACTCTGCTCTCTGAAACAGGCCTTCGGCACCCCAGTCTTATAACTCTGCTCTCTTTAACAGGCCTTCTGCACCCAAGTCTCCAACATCTTCTCTCTGCAATGGTCTTTCTGCAACCGAGTCTCCAAACTCTGCTCTCTGTAACAGTCCATCTGTACCGCAGTCTCCAACCTCTTCTCTCTGTAACAGTTCTTTTGCACCCAATTGCCAACCTCTTCTTTCTGTAATAGTCCTTCTGCCCCTCAGACTACAACTTATGCTCTCTGTAACAGTCTTTCTGCACCTCAATCTGAAACCTCTGCTCCCTGCAACGATCCTTCGGTAGCCCAGTCTTTGAACTGTGCTATCTGTAACAGTCCTTCTGCACCCCAGTCTCAAGACCTCTGCTCTCTGTAAAAGGCCTTCTGCACCCCAGTCTCCATACTCGGCTCTCTGTAACAGTCCTTCTGCACACCAGGATCGAACTTCTGCTCTCTGCAACAGTCCTTATGCACCTCAGTCTGAAAACGCTGTTCTCTGCAACAATCTTTCTGCATCCCAGTCTTAATCCTCTGCTCTTGTAACACTCCTTATGCACCTCTGTCTGCAAAAAGCTCTATGTATGATCCTTCTGCAACCCAGTCTCAAAACTTTGCAATCTGTAACAGTCCTTCTGCACACCAGTCTGTAAGATCCTTCTACACCACAGTCTCCAACCTCTGTTCTTGTAACAGTCCTTGTGCACCCCAGTCTCCAACCACTGCTCTATGCAACAGTCCTTCTGCACCCAGTTCTCCAACCTCTATGCTCTGTAAGATCCTTATGCACCGCAGTCTCCAAACTCTGCTCTCTGTAACAGTCCTTCTGCAACCCAGTATCCAAACTCTTATCTCTGCAACAGTCCTCCTGCAACCCAGTCTTCAACCTCTACTCTCTGTAAGATTCTTCTGCACCGCAGTCTACAAACTCTGTTCTCTGCAACAGTCCTTCTGCACCCCATTTTCAAAACTGTGCTTTTTGTAACAGTCCTTCTATAAGGCAGTCTCCAACCTCTGCTCTCTGTAATGATCCTTCTGCACCCCAGTCTCCAAACTGCTCTCTGCAACAGTTCTTCTGCACCCTAATCTCCAACCTCTGCTCTCTGCAACATTTCTTCTACACACAGGTCTCCAAACTGTGCTCTGTGTAACTGTCATTCTGCAACCCAGTCTAAAACCTCTGCTCTCTGTAACGATCCTTCTGTACCAGAGTCTCCAACCTCTGCTCTCTGCAGCGATCCTTCTGCACCGCAGTCTCAAACCTTTGGTCTCCATAACTGTCTTTCTGACCCCAGTCTCCAACCTCTGCTATCTGTAAAGATCCTTCTGCACCTCAGTCTCCAACCTCTGCTCTCTGCAACAATCCTTCTGTACCTCAGTCTCGAACCTCAGCTCTATAAAACAGTCCTTCTGCAACTCAGTCTCCAACATCTGCTCTCTTTAACAGGTCTTCTGCATCCCAGTCTCCAGACTCTGCTCTCTGTAACAGTCCTTCTGCACCCGAGTCTCCAAACTCGGCTCTCTGTAACAATCTTTCTGCACCCAAGTCTCCAACCTCGGCTCTCTGTACAGTTCTACTGCACCACAATCTCCAAACTCTGCTCTCTGTAACACTCCTTCTGCACCCCAGTCTCCATCCTCTGCTCTCTGCAACCGTATTTCTGCACCTCAATCTCTAATCTCTGCTCTCTGTAACAATTTTTTCTGAACCTCTGTCTCCAACGTCTGCTTTCTATAACAGTCCTTCTGCACCCCAGTCTTCCACATCTGCTCTCTGCAACGGTCCTTCTGCACCCAGGACTCCAAACTCTGCTCTCTGTAACAGTCCTTCTGTACCGCAGTCTCCAACCTCTTCTCTCTATAACGGTCCTTTTTCACACCAATTACCAACCTCTGCTTTCTGAAAAAGTCCTTCTGCACCTGAGACTCCAACCTCTGTTCTCTGTAACAGTCCTTCGAAGCCTCAGTCTGAAACCTCTGCTCTCTGCAACAATCCTTCTAAACCCCAGTCTCCAAAATGTGCAATCTATAAAAATCCTTCTGCACCCAAGTCTCCAACATCTGCTCTCTGTAACTGCCTTCTGCACACCATTCTCCAACCTCTGCTCTCTGCAAAAGATCTTCTACACCCCCACGTCTCCATCGTCTGCTCTCTCCAACAATCATTCTACATTCCAGTCTCCAACGTCTGTTCTCTGTAAGATCCTTCTGCATGCCGTTCTCCAAACTTTGCTCTCTCTAACAGTCATTCTGCACCTCAGTCTCCAACCTCATCTCTCTGCAACGGCTCTTCTGCACCCCAGTATCCAACCTCTGTTCTCTGCAGCTGTCCTTCTGCACCCCAGGCTACAAACCCTCTTGTCTGTAACAGTCCTTCTGCACCCCAGTCTCTAAACTCTACTTTCCGTATCAGTTATTCTGCACCCCAGTCTAAAACCTCTGCTCTCTGTATCAGTACTTCTGCACCCCAGTGTCCAAACTCTGCTCTCTGCAGAAGTCTTTCTATACGCCAGTCTCCAACATCTACTCTCTGCAACGATCCTTCTGTATCCCAGTCTCCAACGTCTGCTCTCTGCAACAGTCCTTCTTCACCACAGTCTCCAACCTCTGCTCTCTGCTAAAGTCCTTTTGTACCCCAGTCTCCAACCTCTGCTCTCTACAACATTTCTTCTGCACCCCAGTCTCCAAGCTGTGCTCTCTGTAACTATCCTACTGCACCCAGGTCTCCAAACTCTGCTCTCGGTAGCGATTATTCTGCACCTCAGTCTCCAACTTCTGCTCAAGGCAAAGATTTTTCTGCATCCCAGTCTCCAACCTCTGCTCTCTGTAATAGTCCTTCTGCACATCAGTGTCCATCCTCTGCCCTCTGTAGCGATCCTTCTGCACCTCATCTCCAAACTCTGCCCTCTGTAACAGGCCTTCTGCACCACAGTCTCCAACTTCTTATCTCTGTAAAAGTTCTTCTGATCCAAAACTCCAAACTCTGCTCTCTGTAACACTCATTCTGCACCCCAGTCTCCATCCTCTGCTCTCTGTAAGAATCCTTTGACACCCCTGTCTCCAACCTCTCTTCTGTGTAAAAAGTCCTTCTGCAACTCAGTCTCCAACCTCTGCAATCTGTAACAGTCCTTCTGCACACCATCTCCAAATTCTACTCTCTGAAACTATCCTTCTTCACCTCAGTCTCCAAACTCTGCTCTCTTTAACAGGCCTTCTGCACCCAAGTCTCCAACATCTTCTCTCTGCAATGGTCCTATTGCACCCCAGTCTCCAAACTCTTCTCTTTGTAACAGTCCTTCTGTACCGCAGTCTTTAACCTCTTCTCTCTGTAACGGTCCTTCTGCACCCCAATTGCCAACCTCTTCTTTCTGTAATAGTCCTTCTTCCTCTTAGACTACAAATTATGCTCTCTGTAACAGTCCTTCTGCACCTCAGTCTGAAACCTCTGCTCTCTGCAACGATCCTTCTGTACCCCAGTCTCCAAACTGTGCTATCTGTAACAGTCCTTCTGCAACCCAGTATCCAAACTCTTATCTCTGCAACAGTCCTCCTGCAACCCAGTCTCCAACCTCTACTCTCTGTAAGATTCTTCTGCACCGCCAGTCTACAAACTCTGTTCTCTGTAACAGTCCTTCTGCACCCTGGTCTCAAACTGTGCTCTTTGTAACAGTCCTTCTATACTGCAGTATCTAACCTCTGCTCTCTGTAACGATCCTTCTGCACCCCAGTCTCCAACCTCTGCTCTCTGCAACAGTTTTTCTGCACCCCAATCTCCAACCTCTGCTCTCTGCAACATTTCTTCTACACACAGGTCTCCAAACTGTGCTCTCTGTAACTGTCATTCTGCATCTCAGTCTAAAACCTCTGCTCTCTATAACGATCCTTCTGTACCAGAGTCTCCAACCTCTGCTCTCTACAGCGAACCTTCTGCACCCCAGTCTCCAACCTGTGGTCTTCGTAACTGTCTTTCTGACCCCAGTCTCCAACCTCTGCTCTCTGTAAAGATCCTTCTGCACCTCAGTCTCCAACCTCTGCTCTTTGCAACGATCCTTTTGCACCCCAAACTTCAAACTCTTTTCTCTGCAACAGTCCTTTTGCACCCCATATTCCAAGCTCTGTTCTCTGTAACAGTCCTTCTGCACATCAGTGTCCAAAATCTGCTATCTGTAACAATCCTTCTGAACCTCAATCTCCAACCTCTTTTCTCTGTAAGGATCCTTCTGCACCTCATCTCCAAACTCTGCTCTCTGTAACACTCCTTCTGCACCACAGTCTCCAAACTCTGCTCTTTGTAAAAATTCTTTGACACACCAGTCTCCAACCTCTTTTCTCTGTAAAAGTCTTTCTGCACCTCAGTATCCAACCTCTGCAATCTGTAACGGTCTTTCTGCACCCCAGTCTCCAACCTCTACTCTCTGAAAAGATACTTCTGCACCTCAGTCTCCAAACTCTGCTCTCTGCAACAGTCCTTCGGCACACCAGTCTAAAGACTCTGCTCTCTGGAAGATCCTTTTTCATCCTAGTCTCCAAACTCTGCTCTTTGTAGCAGTGCTTCTTCACCCCAGTATCCAAACTTCGCTCTCTTTATAAGTTCTTCTGCACTTGAGTCTCTAACCTTTGCTCTCTGTAATGGTCCTTCTGCCCCCCAGTCTCCACCTCTGCTCTCTGTAACAATCTTTCTGGACCTCAGTCTCCAATGTCTGCTCTTTGTAACTGTTCTTCTCTCCCCAGTGTCCAACATCTGCTCTCTAAAAAGGTCCTTCTGCACCCCAGTCTCCAAACTTTGCTCTCTGTAACAGTCCTTCTATACTGCAGTCTCCAAACTCTTCTCTCTATAATGGTCTTCTACACGCAAATTGCCAACCTCTGCTTTCTATAACAGGTCTTCTGCACCCGAGTCTCCAAATTCTGCTCTCTGTAACAGGCCTTTTTCACCCCAGTCCCCAAACTGTGCTAACTGTAACAATCCTTATGCACCCCAGTCTTTAACCTCTGCTCTCTGTAACAGTCCTTCTGCACCACAGTCTCCATCCTCTGCTCTCTGCAACAGTCCTTCAGCACCCCAGGCTCCAAACTCTGCTCACTGTAACAGTTCTTCTGTACTGCAGTCTCCAACTTCTGCTGTCTGTAACCGTCCTTCTGCACCGCAGTCTACAAAACTCTACTTTCCATATCAGTTATTCTGCACCCCAGTCTCCAGGCTCTGCTCTCTGTTACAGTCCTTCTGCAACTCAGTCTCCAACCTCTGCTCTCTTCAACAGTCCTTCTGCACCCCAGTCTCCATCCTCTTCTCTTTGCAACAGTCCTTCTACACCCCTTCTCAAACCACTGCTCTCTGCAACGATCCTTCTTCACCCCAGTTTCCAAACTCTGCTCTCGGTAACAGTTTTTCTGCACCCCAATCTCCAAACTCTGCTCTCAGTAACACTCCTTCTGCACCCCAGACTCCACCCCCTGATATCTGTAAAAATCATTATGGACCTCAATCTTCAACCTCTGCTCTCTACAACAGTCCTTCTGCTCCTAAGTCTCCAAACTCTACTCTCTGTAAAAGTCCTTCTGCACCTCACTCTCCAAAATCTGCTCTCTGTAAGATCCTTCTGCAACCCATTCTTAAAACTGTGCTCTCTGTAACAGTCCTTCTGCACCCAGGGTCCAACATCTGCTCTCTGAAACGATCTTTATTCTCTCCAGGTTCCAACTTCTGCTCTCTGCAATGGTCCTTCTGCACCCCAGTTTCTGACTGCTTCTCTTTGTAACAGTCCTTCTGCACCTAAGTCTCCAAAATCTGCTCTCTTCAACAGTCCTTCTGCATCCCAGTCTCCAACCTCTTCTCTCGGTAACATTTTTTTCTGAATCCCAATCTCCAAACTCTGCTCTCTGTTACACTCCTTCTGCACCCCAGTCTCCACCCTCTGATCTCTGTAACAATCCTTCTGGACTTCAGTCTCCAAACTCTGCTCTCTACAACAGTCCTTTTGCTCCTAAGTCTCTAACCTCTACTCTCTATAAAAGTCCTTCTGCACCTCAGTCTCCAAAATCTTCTCTCTGTAAGATCCTGCTGCAACCCATTCTTACAGCTCTGCTCATTGTAACAGTCTTTCTGCACCCTAGTCTCCAAACTCTGCTCTCTGTAACCGGCCTTCTGCACCCCAGTCTTCAACCTCTGCTCTTTGTAACAGGCCTTCTGCACCCCAGTCTCCAACCTGTGCTCTCTTCAACGATCCTTCAGCACCCCAGGATCCAATATCTGCTCTGTGCAACAGTCCTTCTTAACCTCAGTCTGAAAACTCTGCTCTCTGCACCAATCATTCTGCACCCCAGTTTCTAAACTTTTCTCTCTGTAACAAAACTTCTGAACCTCAGACAACATAATGCTCTCTATAAGATCCTTCTGCAACCCAGTCTTAAAACTGTGCTATATGTAACAGTGCTTTTGCACCCCAGGCTCAAAACTCTGCTCTCTGTAACAGGCCTTCTGTTCCCCAGTCTCCAACCTCTGCTCTCTGTATAAATCCTTCTGCACCCCAGTCACCAAGCTCTGCTCTCTGTATCAGTTCTCCTGCACCTAAGTCTCCAACCTCTGCTCTCTGTAACAGTCCTTCTGTACCGCAGTCTTCAACCTCTTCTCTCTGTAATGGTTTTTCTGCATCCCAGTCTCCATCGTCAGCTTTCTGTATCAGTTCTTCTATACCCCAGTCTCCAACCTCGGCTCTCAGTAACAGTCCTTCTGCACCCCAGTCTCAAACTCCTGCTCTCTGCAACATTTCTTTTGCACCCCAGTCTCCATCTGTGATCTCTGTAACTGTCCTTCTGCACCCCAGTCTCCAACCTCTGCTGTCTGTAACGATCTTTCTGCATCACAGTCTGAAACCTCTGCTCTCTGCAACGATCCTTCTGCCCCTCAGTCTCCAACCTCTGCTCTCTGCAATGATCCTTCTGCACCCCAGTCTCCAACCTCTATTCTCTGTAGGAGTCCTTCTGCACTTCAGTCTCAAAACTCTGCTCTCTATAACAATCCTTCTGCACCTCAGTCTCCAAACTCTGCTCTCTGTAACTGTCCTATTGTACTTCAGCATATAACCTCTGCTCTCTGTATAAGTCCTTCTGAACCTCAGTCTCCAAACTTCGCTCTCTGTAATAGTCCTTATGCACCCCAGTTTCGAACCTCTGCTCTCTGTAACAATCTTTCTGCATCTCAGTTTCCAACGTCTGCTCTCTGTACAAGGTCTTCTGCACCCCAGTCTCCAAACTCTGCTCTCCGTAACAGTCCTTCTGTAACGCAGTCTCCAAACTCTGCTCTCAGTAAAGGTCATTGTGCACCCTAGTCTCCAACCTCTGCTCTCTGTAACAGTCCTTCTGCACCCCAGTTTCCAACCTCTACTCTCTGCAAAAGTCTTTCTTCACCTCAGTCTCAAACATCTGCTCTCTTCAACAGTCCTTCTATACCCAAGTCTCCAACCTCTACTCTCTGCAACGATCCTTCTGCACCCCAGTCCCAAACGTCTGGTCTCTATAAGATCCTTCTGCACCCCAGTTTTCGAACTGTACTCTCTGTGACATTTCCTTCTGCACCCCAGTCTCCAAGCTCTACTCTCTGTAACAGTCCTTCTGTACAGCAGTCTCAAAACTCTGCTCTCTGCAACAGTCTTTCTGCACCCCAGTCTCCAACCTCTGCTCTCTGCAACATTTCTTCTTCACCCCAGTCTCCAGCCTGTGCTCTCTCTAACTGTCCTTCTGAAACCCAGTCTCCAATCTTTGCTCTTAGTAACAATCCTTCTGCATCTCAGTCTCATACCTCTGCTCTCTGTAACAGGCCTTCTGCACCCCAGTCTCCAACCTCTGCTCTCTGTAACAGTCCTTCTGCACCTCAATCTCCAAACTCTGCTCTCTGTAACAGGCCTTCTCCACCCCAGTCTCCAACCTTTGCTCTCTGGGTGAACCTTCTGCACCCCAGTATCCTACCTCTGCACTCTGTGACAATCCTTCTACACCTAAGTCTACTACCTCTCCTCTCTGCAACGGTCCTTCTGCACCCCAGTCACAAAACTCTCCTCTCTGCAACAGTTCTTCTACACCCCAATCTCCAACCTCTACTCTCTGCAACAGTCCTACTGCACCCAAGTCTCCAACATCTGATCTCTGAAACAGTTCTTCTCCACCCTAGTCTCCGACCTCTGCTCTCTGTAACAGTACTTCTCTACTGCAGTTTCCAAACACTTCTCTCTATAACGGTCTCTATGCACCCCAGTCTCAATCCTCTGCTTTCTGTATCAGTCCTTCTGCACTCAAGTCTCCAAGCTCTGCTCTCTGTAACAGTCTTTCTGCACCTCAGTCTCCAAATTCTGCTCTCAGCAACAGTCCTTCTACACCCCAATCTCCAACCTCTGCTCTTTGCAAGATTTCTTCTACACCTAAGTCTCCAACCTCTCCTCTCTGCAACAGTCCTTCTGCACCTCAGTCTCCAAACCCTGCTCTCAGCAACGGTCTTTCTGCACCTGTCTACGACATCTACTCTCTTTAACAGTCCTTCTGCACCTCAGTATCCAACCTCTTCTCTGTGTAAGATTCTTCTGAAAACCAGTCTCCAAACTCTGCTTTCTGTAACAGTCCTTCTGCACCCCAGTCTTCCAACTCTGATCTGTGTAAAGGGCCGTTTGTACCCAAGTCTCCAACTTCTTCTCTCTGTAACAGTTCTTCGGCACCCCAGGCTCCAAACTCTGCTCTCTGCAACGATCCTTCTGCACCCAAGGCTCCAAACTCTACTCTCTGCAAGACTCCTTCTGCACCCCAGTTTCCAAACTCTGATCTCTGTAAGATCCTTCTGCACCCCAGTGTCCAAACTCTTCTCTCTGTAACATTTCTTCTGCAGCCCAGTCTCCAAACTCTGCTCTCTGCAATGGTCCCTCTGCACAGAAGTCTCCAATCTCTGTTCTCCACAACAGTTCTTCTGTACCACAGTCTTTCACCTCTATTCTCTTTAAGGGTTTTTCTTCACTTCAGTCCTCAACCTCTGCTTTCTGTATCAGTCCTTCTGCAACACAGTCTCCAAACTCTGCTCACTGTAAAACTCCTTCTGCACCTCACTGTGAAACCTCTGCTCTCTGCAACAGTCCTTCTGCACCCCAGTCTTCATCCTTGCTTTCTTCAAAAGTCCTTCTGCACCCCATTCTTTAAACTCTGATCTGTGTAACAGGCCGTTTGCACCCAAATCTCTAACCTCTTCTCTCTGTAACAGTTCTTCTGCACCCCAGTCTCCAAAATCGGCTCTCTGCCACAGTCCTTCTCAACCCCAGTCTCCAAACTCTGCTCTCTTTAACAGTCCTCCTGTACTGCAGTCTCCAAACTCTGCTCACTGTAAAGATCCTTCTGCTCCCCAGTCTCCAAACTCTGCTTTCTATATCAGTTTTTCTTAACCCCAGTCTCCAACATCTGCTCTCTGTAACTTTCTTTCTGCACATCAGACTCCAACCTCTCTCTCCGCAACAGTCTTTCTGCGTCCCAATATCCAACTTCTGCTCTCTTCAACAGTCCTTCTGCACCTCAGTGTCTAACCTCTGCTCTCTGTAAGATCCTTCTGAAACCCTGCCTCCAATCTCTGCTTTCTGCAATTGTCCTTCTGCACCCGTGTCTCCAACCTCTGTTCTCTACAACAGTCCTTCTGCACCTCACTCTGCAACCTATGTTCTCTGCAACAGTCTTTCTGCACCCCAGTCTCTAACCTCTGCTCTCTGTAACGGACTTTCTGCACCTCAGACTCAAACCTCTGCTCTCTGCAACAGTCCTTCTGCGTCCCAATCTCCAACCTCTGCTCTCTGCAACAGTCCTTCTGAACCTCAGTGTCCGAGTTCTTCTCTCTGTAAGATCCTTCTGAAACCCAGTCTCCAACCTCTGCTTTCTGCAATGGTCCTTCTGCACCCCAGTCTCCAACCTCTGTTTTCTACAACACTTATTCTGTACCCCAGTCTTCAACCTCTGCTCTCTGTAACAGTCCTTCTGTACCGCAGTCTCCAACATCTGTTCGATGTAAGGTTTCTTCTGCACACCAGTCTCCAAACTCTGCTTTCTGTATCAGTAATTCTGCACCACATTCCGAAACTCTGCTCTCTGCAACAGTCCTTCTGCACCTCAGTCTACAACCGCTGATCTCTGCAATAGTCCTTCTGCACCCCAGTCTCCAATCTCTGCTCTCTGCAACAGTCCTTCTCCACCCCAGTCTTCAACCTCATCTCTCTGCAACAATCCTTCTGCACCCAGGTCACCAACCTCTGCTTTCTGTATAAGTCTTTCTGCACCCCAGTCTCCAACCTCTGCTCTCTGTACCAGTCCTTCTGCACCTCAGTCTTTAACCTCTACTTTCTGCAGAAGTCCTTCTCTACCCCAGTCTCCAACCTCTTCTCTCGCCAACAGTCCTTCAGGACGCCAATATCCAACCTCTACTCTCTGCAACAGTCCTTCTACACCCCAGTTTCCAAACTCTGCTCTCTGTAACGTGCCTTAAGCACCCCAGGCTAAAATCTCTGCTCTCTGTAACAGTCCTTCTGCACCTCATTCAGAAAACTCTGCTCACTGCAACGAACCTTCTACACCTCAGTCTCCAACCTCTGCTCTCTGTAACAGTCCTTCTGTACCTCAGTCTACAACCTCGGCTCTCTGTAAGATCCTTTTGAAACCCAGTCTTTAACCTCTGTCTCTGTAACTGACCTTCTGCACCCCAGTCTCCAAGCACTGCTCTCTGTAACAGGCCTTCTGCACCCCAATCTCCAACCTCTGCTGTCAGTAACAGGACTTTTGACCCCAGTCTAAAAATTCTTCTTTCTTCAACGATTCTTCTGCACCCCAGCTTCCAACTTCTGCTCTCCGCAAATGTCCTTCTGCACCCCAATCTCCAAACTTTGCTGTCTGTCACATACTTCTGCACACCTGTCTCAAACCTCTGCTCTCTCTAACAGTCCGTCTGTAAAGCAGTCTCCAACCTCTGGTCTCTGTCAGGGTCCTTCTGCACCTCAGTCTTTATACTCTGCTCTCTGCATCACTCAAACAGCACCCAAGACTCCAAACTTTGCTCTCTGCAACAGGTTTTCTGCACCTCAGTCTCCAACCTGTGCTCTCTGTAAAAGTTCTACTGCACCCCAGTCTTCAACCTGTGCTCTTTGTAAAAGTACTTCTTCACCATAATTACAAAACTCTGCTCTCTTTAACGATCCTTCTGCACCCCAGTCTTCGACCTCTTCTCTCTTCAACGATTTTTCTTCAACCCTGTCTCCAACCTCTGCTCTCTTTAACTATCCTTCTGCACCCCAGTCTCCAACCTTTGCTCTCTGCAACGATCTTTCTGGACTCCAGTCTCAAACCTCTGCTCTCTTTAACTATCCTTATGCACCCCAGTCTCCAACCTCTGCTCTATGCAACAGTCCTTCTGCACCAAAGTTTCCAACATCTGCTTCTGCAAAATTTCATCTACACCCCAGTCTTCAACTTCTGCTCTCTGCAACAGTCCTTCTACACCCCAGTCTTCATACTCTGCTCGCCCCAATGAACCTTCTGCACAACAATCTCCAATCTCTGTTCTTTGCAACAGTTATTCTGCACCCCAGTCTCCAACCTCTGCTCTCTGTAACAGTCCTTCTGTACCGCAGTCTCCAACATTTGTTCTTTGTAAGGGTCTTTATGCACCCCAGTATCCAACCTCTGCTTTCTGTATCCATCGTTTTCCACCACAGACTCCAAACTCTGCCTGCTGAACAGTCCTTCTGCAACTCAGTCTGCAAACTCTGCTCTCTGCAACAGTACTTCTACACTCCAGTCTCCATCCTAAGCTCTCTCCAACAGTCCTTTTTCACCACAGACTCCAACATTTGCTCTCTAAAACAGTTCTTTTCCACCCCAGTCCCCAACCTCTGCTCTCTGTAAAAGTCCTTCTTTACTGCAGTCTCAAACCTCTGCTCTCTATAAGGGTCCTTCTGCAACCGAGTCTCCAACCTCTGCTTTGTGTATCAGTTCTTCTTCACCCAAGTCTCCAACCGCTGCTCTCTGTATTGATCCTTCTGCACCTCAGTCTGCTACCTTTGCTCTTTGTAACAGTGCTTTTGCTCCTCAGTCTCCAACATCTGCTCTCTGTAAGATCCTTCTGCAACCCAGTCTGTAAACACTGACCTCTGTACAGTACTACTGCACCCGTTCTCCAAACTTTGTTCTCTGTAACAGTCCTCGTGTAGTGCAGTCTCCAAAATATCCTCTCTGTAACGGTACATCTGCAACCCAGTATCCAACCTTGCTCTCTGTAACACTCTTCTTCTCAGTCTCCAAACTCTGTTCTCTGCAACAATCCTCCTGCACCAAATTCTCAAACCGCTACTCCCTGGAACACTCCTTCTGCAACTCAGTCTCTAACCTCTGCTCTCTGTAACAGTCCTTCTGCACGGCAGTCTCAAAACTCTGCTCTCTGTAACGGTCCTTCTGCACCCCAGTCTCCAACGTCTGCTTTCTGTATCAGTTCTTCTGCACCCCATTCTCCAACCTCTGCTCTCAGTAACAGTCTTTCTGCACCCCAGTCTCCAACATCTGCTCTCTGCAACATTTCTTCTTCACCCAAGTCTCCATCTGTGCTCTCTGTAACTGTCCTTCTGCACCCCAGTCTCCACCCTCTGATCTCTGTAACAATCCTTCTAAACCTCAGTCTCCAAACTCTGCTTTCTACAACAGTCCTTCTGCTCCTAAGTATCCAACCTGTACTCTCTGTAAAAGTCCTTCTGCACCTCAGTCTCCAACATTTGCTCTTTGTTAGATTATTCTGCAAACCAGTCTCCAAAGTCTGCCCTCTGTAACAGGCCTTCTGTACCCCTTCTCCAAACTCTGTTCTATGTAAGAGTCCTTTTACACCGCAGTCTCAATACTCTGCTCTCTACACCATACTTCTGCAACCCAATATCCATCCTCTGGTCCCTGCAAAAGTCCTTCTTCACCCCAGTCTCCATTCTTTGCTCTTTGTAACAGTCCTCCTGTAGTGCAGTCTCCAGAATCTGCTCTCTGTAACGGTCCTTCTGCACGGCAGTCTTTAACCTCTGCCCTCTGTAACAGTCCTTCTGCATCTCAGTCTCAAAACTCTGCTCTCTGCAACAGTCCTCCTGCACCGTAGTCTGAAAACTCTGTTCTCTGCACCGATCCTTCTGCACCCCAGTCTCCAACCTCTGCTCTCTGGAAGAGTCCTGCTATACCTCAGTCTCCAACCTCTGCTCTCTGTAAGATCCTTCTGCAACCCTGTCTCCAAACCCTGCTTTCTGTAACAGTCCTTCTGCACACCAGTCTCCAACCTCTGCTCTCTGTAACAGGCCATTTGCACCCCATTCTCCAACCTCTTCTCTCTGTAACAGTGCTTCTGCACCTCAGTCTACAAACTCGGCTCTCTACAACAGTCCTTCTCCAAGCCAGTCTTCAACATCTGCTCTCTGCAAAATTCCTTCTGCACCTCAGTCTGAAAACTCTATTCTCTGCAACGATTCTGCTGCACCCTAGTCTCCAACATCTGCTCTGTGTAACAGTCCTGCTTAACCTTGGTCTACAAACTCTGCTCTCTGTAAGATCCTTGTGCAACCTTGTCTAAAAACTCTGCTCTCTGTAACAGTTCTTCTGCAACCTAGTCTCGAACCTCTGCTCTCTGTAACAGCCCTTTTGCACCCTAATCTCCAACCGCTACACTCTGTAACAGTCCTTTTGCACCTCAGTCTCCAACCTCTGCTCTCAGCCAACGATTCTTCTGCACATCAGTCTTCAAAATATTCTCTATGTAACAGTCCTTCTGCTCCCCAGTCTCTAACCTGTGCTCTCAGCAACAGTCATCTACACCCCATTCTCTAACCTCTGTTCTCTGCAACAGTCATTCTGAACCACAGTTTCCAACATCTGCTCTCTGAAACAGTCCTTCTCTACCCTAGTCTCCAACATATCCTCAGTGTAACAGTCTTTCTGTACTGCAGTCTCCAAACTCTGCTCTCTCTAACGGTCAATCTGCACAACAGTTTCCAGCCTCTGCTCTCTGTATCAGTACTTCTGCACCCCAGTCTCCAACCTCTGCTCTCTGTAACATTCCTGCTGCACCTCAGTCTCCCACCTCTGCCTCTCTGCGACAGTTCTTCTGCACCCCAGTCTCCAACCTCTTCTCTCTGCAACAGTTTTTCTACAGCCCAGTCTCCACAATCTGCACTCTGAAACAGTCCTTTTAACCGACGTCTCCAACCTCCGCTCTCTGTAACAGGCCCTTTTGTACTGCGGTCTCCAAAGTCTGCTTTCTGTAATTTTCTTTCTGCACCACAGTCTCAAACCTCTGCTTTCTCTATCTGTCCTTCTGCACCTCAGTCTTTAACCTGTAATCTCAATAACATTCCTGCATCTCAGTCTCTAAACTCTGCTCTCTGCAACATTTTTTTCTGCACCCAGTCTCCAAACTCTGCTCTCTCCAACAGTCCTTTTACACCCCAGTCTCCAACCTCTGCTATCTGAAACAATCCTTCTGCACCCCAGTCTCCGACATCTGCTCTCTTTATCAATCCTTCTGTACCTCAGTCTTCAACCTCTACTAGCTGTAACAGTCCTTCTGCACCCCAGTCTCCAAACTCTGCTTTCTGTATCAGTCCTTCTACACCCAAATCTCCAAGCTCTGCTCCCTGTAACAGCCCTTCTGCACCCCAGTCGCCAACCTCTGCTCTCTGCAACAGTCCTTCTACACCTCAGTCTCCAAACTTTGCTCTCTGTAAAATCCTTCTGCACCCCAGACTCTAACGTCTGCTCCCTGCAACAATCTTTCGGCACCCTAGTCTCCAAAGTCTCCTCTCTGCAATGGTCCCTATGAACCCCAGTCTCCAACCTTGTTCTCTACATCAGTTCTTCTGTACCCCAGTCTTCAACCTCTGTTCTTTATAAGTTTCTTCTGAACCCCATTCTTCAACCTCTGCTTTTTGTATCAGTTCTTCTGCACCACAGTCTCCAAACTCTGCTCTCTGTAACAGTCCTTCTGCACCTCACTCTGCAACCTCTGCTCTCTGCAACAGTCCGTCTGCACCCCAGTCTCCAAAATCTGCTGTCTATACCTGTATTTTCCACCCCAGTCTCCAACCTCTGCTCTCTGTAACCATCCTTCTGTACTTCAGTCTCAAACCTCTGCTCTCTATAACGGTTTTTCTGCACCCCAGACTCCAAACTCTGCTTTCTGTATCAGTCCTTCTGCACTCAAGTCTCCAAACTCTGCTCTCTGTAACAGTCCTTATGAACCTCAGTTTTCAAATTCTGCTCTCTGCAACAGTCCTTCTGCATCCCAATCTAAAACCTCTGCTCTCTGCAACAGTCCTTCTACACCCAAGTCTCCAACCTCTGCTCTTCAACAGTCCTTCAGTACCTATGTCTCCAAACTCTGCTCTCTGCATTGGTCTTTCTTCACCTCAGTCTCCAACCTCTACTCTCTGTAACAGTCCTTCTGCACCTCAGTCTCCAACCTCTGTTGTCTGTAAGATTCTTCTGCAACCCAATCCCCAAACTCTGCTCTCTGTAACAGTCCTACTGCACCCCTTCTCCAAATTCTGCAGTCTGTAACAGGCGTTCTGCACCCCAGTCTACAATCTCTGCTCTCTGGAATAATCATTCTGCACCCAAGACTCCAATCTCTTCTCTCTGCAACAGTCGTTCTGCACCCCAGTCTCGAACATCAGCTGTCTGCAATAGTCCTTCTGCACCTCAGTCTGAATACTCTGCTCTCTGCAACGATCCTTCTGCACTCCAGTCTTCAAACTCTGTTCTATGTAAAACTCCTTCTGAACGTCAGTCTCAACCCTCTGCTCTCTGTAAGATCCTATTACTACCCAGTCTCCAAACTCTGCTCACTGTAACAGTCTTTTTGCACCCCAATCTCCAAACTTTTCTCTCTTTAACAGGCCTTCTACACCCAAATCTCCAACCTCTGCAATGTGCAACGGTCCTTCTGCACCCCAGTCGCCAATCTCTGTTCTCCAAAACAGTTCTTCTGTACCACAGTCTTCAACCTCTGTTCTCTGTAAGGGTCCTTCTTCACCCCAGTCTCCAACCTCACCTTTCTGTATCAGTCTTTCTGCACTACAGTCTCCAAACTCTGCTCTCATTTACCGTTTTTCTGCACCTCACTCTAAAACCTCTTCTCTCTGCAACAGCCCTTCTGAACTCCAGTCTTCATCCTTGCTCTCTGCAACACTCCTTCTGCAACCCAGTCTCCAAAATCTTCTCTCTGCAACACATCTTCTGTACTGAAGTCTCAAACCTCTGCTCTCTGTAATGGTCCTTCTTCACCCCAGTCTCCAAACTCTGCTTTCTGTATCAGTTTTTCTGAAACCCAGTCTCCAAACTTTGCTTTCTGTAACATTCTTCTGCACCACAGACTCCAACCTCTGCTCTCTGTAAGATCCTTTGAAACCCAGTCTCCAAACTCTGCTTTCTGCAATTGTCCTTCTGCTCCCCGTCTCCAACCTCTGTTCTCTACAACAGTTATTCTGCACCCCAGTCTCCAACCTCTACTCTCTGTAACGGTACTTCTGCACCACAGTCTCCAATCTCTGCTTTCTGTATCAGTCCTTCTGCACTCAAGACTCCAAACTCTTCTCTCTGAAACAATCCTTCTAAACCACAGACTCCAACCTCTTCTCTCTGCAACGATCCTTCTGCACCCAAGTCTCCAAACTCTTCTCTCTGCAACAGTGCTTCTGTAACCCAGTCCCCAAACTCAGCTCTCTGAAAGATCCTTCTGCACCAAAGTCTCCAAACTCTACTTTCTGTAACAGTCCTTCTGAACCCCAGTCTCCAACCTATGCTCTCTGTAACACTCCGTCTGCACGTCATTCTCCAAACTCTGCTCTCTGTAAGATCCTTTTACTACCCAGTCACCAAACTCTGCTTCCTGTTACAGTCCTTATGCACCCCAGTCTCCAACATTTTCTCTCTTTAACAGGCCTTCTGCATCCAAATCTCCAACATCTGCTCTGTGCAGCAGTCTTTCTGTACCCCAGTCTCCAAACTCTGTACTTTGCAAAAGTCCTTCTGCATCCTAGTCTCAAAACTCTTCTCCCTGTAGCAGCAGTTCTGCACCTCAGTCGCCAACCTCTGTTCTCTGCAACAGTCCTTCTTCACCCCAGGCTCAAACCTCTGCTCTCTGTAACAGTTCTTCTGCACCACAATCCCCAAACTCTGCTCTCTGTAATGGTTTTTCTGCACCCCAATCTCCAAACTCTGCTTTCTGTATCAGTCTTTCTGCTCCTCAGTTTCCAAACTCTGCTCTCTGTTACAGTACTTCTGCACATCAGTCTTCAATTTCTGCTCTCTGCAGTTGTCCTTCTGCACCTCAGTATTCAACGTTTACTCTCTGTAACAGTCCTTCTGCATCTCAGTCTCCAACCTCTACTCTCTATAAGATACTTTTACAAACCTATCTCCAAAATCTGCTCTCTGTAACAGTCCTTCTGCACCCCTTCTCCAAACTCTGCTCTCTGTAACAGGCGTTCTGCACCCCAGTCTCCATTATCTCCTCTCTGAAAGAGTCCTTCTGTACACAAGTCTCTTACCTCTGCTCTGTGCAACAGCCCTTCTGCACCCCAGTCTCCAACATCTGCTCTCTGCATTTGTCCTTCTGCACCTCAGTCTGAAAACTCTGCTCTCTTCCACGATCTTTCTGCACCCCAGTCTTCAACCTCTGTTCTCTGCAACAGTCCTTCTGCATCTTAGTCTCCAACCTCTGCTCTCTGTAACAGTCCTTCTGCACCTAAGGCTCCAAATTCTGCTCTCTGCAACAGTCCTTCTGCAACCCAGTCTCCAACCTCGGCTGTCTGCAACAATCATTCTGCACCCCAGGCTCCAACATCTGATTTCTGTATCAGTCTTGCACCACAGACTCTGAAATCTGCTCTCTGAAACAGTCCTTCTGCACCTGAGTGTCCAACTTCTGTTCTCTGCAACGATCCTTCTAAACCACAGACTCCAAGCTCTTCTATCTGTAATGATCCTTCTGAACCCAAGTCTCCGAACTCTACTCTCTGCAACAGTGCTTCTGTACCCCAGTCCCCAACCTCAGCTCTCTGAGAGATCCTTCTGCACCCAATTCTCAAAACTCTACTCTCTGTAACAATCCTTTTGCACATCAGTCTCCAACCTCTGCTCTCAGCATCGGTCCTAATGCACCCAGTTTATAACTTCTGTTCTCTGCAAAGGCCCTTCTGTACCACAGTCTTCAAAATCTGCTCTCTATAACAGTCCATCTGTACTGCAGTCTCTTACCTCTGCTCTCTGTAACGGTCCTTCTTGACCCCAGTCTCCCACCTGTGCTTTCGGTATCAGTCCTGCTGCACCCAAGTCTCCAAGCTCTGCTCTCTGTAACTTTCCTTCTGCACCTCAGTCTCAAACCTCTGCTCTCTGTATCAGTCCTTCTGCACCCCAGTCTCCAAACTCTGCTCTCTGAAACAGTCCTTCTGCACCTCAGACTCCAAACTCTGCTCTCTGCAACAGTCCTTCTGCACCCCAGTCTCCAAACTCTGCTCTCTGGAACGGTCCTTAGATACCCCAGTCTCCATAATCTGTTCTCTTCAACGATCCTTCTGCACCCCAGTCTCCAACGTCTATTCTGCAACAGTCTTTCTGCAACACAGTCTCCAAATTCTGCTCTCTGTAAGATCATTCTTTACCCCAGTCTCCAATCTCTGCTCTCTGCAATGGTCTCTCTGCACCCCAGTCTTTAACTTTGTTTTCAAAAACACTTCTTTTGAACATTAGTCTTCAACCTCTGTTCTCTGTAAGGGTCCTTCTTCACCCCAGTCTCCAACCTATGCTTTCTGTATCAGTCTTTCTGCACCACAGTATCCAAACTCTGCTCTCTGTAACAGTCTTTCTGCACCTCACTCTGCAATCTCTACTCTCTGCAACAGTTCTTCTCCACCCCAGTCTCCAAGCTCTGCTCTTTGTAACAGTCCTTCTGTACTGCAGTCTTTAACCATTGCTCTCGGCAATGGTCCCTCTGCACCAGAGTCTCCAACCTTGTTCTCAACAACAGTTCTTCTGTACCGCAGTCTTCAACCTCTGTTCTCTGTAAGGGTCCTTCTCTAACCCAGTCTCTAACCTCTGGTCTCTGTAATGGTCCTTCTGCACCCGAGTCTCCAAACTCTGCGTTATGTATCATTCATTCTGCACCCCAGTCTCCAACCTCTGCTCTCTGTAACAATATTTATATACCTCAGACTCCAACCTCTGTTCTCTGCAACAGTCCTACTGCGCCCAAATCTCCAACCTCTGCACTCTGCAACAGTCCTTATGCACCACTGTGTCCAAACTCTACTCTCTGTAAGATGCTTCTTAAACCCAGTCTCCAACCTCTGCTTTCTGCAATGGTCTTTCTGCACCCCAGTCTTCAAATTCTGATCGCTACAATAGCTATTCTTCACCCCAGTCTAAAACATCTGCTCTCTGTAACAGTCCTTCTGTTCTGCAGTCTCCAAACGCTATTCTCTGAAAGGGTCCTTCTGCACCATATTCTCCAACCTCTGTTTTCTCTATCAGTCCTTTTGCACCACATTCTCGAAACTCTGCTGTCTCTATCAGGCTTTCTGCACCTCAGTCTGCAACCTCTGCTCCCTGCAATAGTCCATATGCACCCCAGTCTCTAATTTCTTCTCTCTGCAACATTCCTTCTGCACCTCAGTCTCCAACATCTGCTGTCTGCAACAGTTCTTCTCCAACACAGTCTCCAAACTCTGCTCTCTGCAACAGTCCTTCTACACCCCAGCCTTCAACCTCTGCTTTCTGTATCAGTCCTTCTGCACCAGTGTCTCCAAAATCTGCTCTATGTAACACTCCTTCTGCACCTTACTCTGCAACTTCTGATCTCTGCAACAATCCCTCTGCACCCCAGTATTCAACCTCTGCTCTCTGTAACAGTCCTTCTCTACTGTAGTCTCCAACCTCTTCTCTCTGTAACAGTCCTTCTACACCAGAGTCTCCAAATTCTGTGTTATGTGTCAGTCATTCTGCACAACAGTCTCCAACCTCTGCTCTCTGTAAAAGTCCTTCTGCACCTCAGAATCCAACCTCTGTTCTCTGCAAAAGTACTTCTGCGCCCCAATCTCCAACCTCTGCTTCCTGCAACCGTCCTTCTGCACGTCAGTGTCCAAACTCTGCTCTCTGTTGGATCCTTCAGAAACCCAGTATCCAACCTCTGATATTTGCAATGGTCCACCTGCTCCCCACTCTCTAAACTCTGTTCTCTACAACAGTTATTCTGCACCCAAGTCTCCAACCTCTGATCCCTGTAACAGTCCTCCTGTACTGCAGTATCCAACCTCTGTTCTCTGTAAGGGTCCTTCTGCACCCCAGTCTCTAAAATCTGCTCTCTGCAAGAGACCTTCTGCACCCCAGTCTCCAACCTCTGCTCTCTGCGACATTTCTTCTTCACCCCAGTCTCAAAACTGTGCTCTTTGTAACTGTCTTTCTGCACCCCACTCTCCAACTCTGCTCTGTGTAACACCCATTCTGTACTGCAGTCTCCAAGCTTTGCTCTCTGTAATGTCTTCTTGCACCCCAGGCTCCAAACTCTGCTTTCTGTATCAGTCCTTCTGCACTCAAGTCTCCAAACTCTGCTCTCTGTAACAGTTCTTATGAACCTCAGTCTTCAAATTCTGCTCTCTGCAACAGTCCTTCTGCACCCCAATCTACAACCTCTGCTCTCTGCTACAGTCCTTCTACACCCAGGTCTCCAACCTCTGCTCTTCAACAGTCCTTCTGTACCTATGTCTCCAAACTCTGCTCTCTGCATTGGACTTTTTGCACCTCAGTCGCCAACCTCTACTCTCTGTAACAGTCCTTCTGCACCTCAGTCTCCAACCTCTGTTGTCTGTAAGATCCTTTTGCAACCCAATTCCCAAACTCAGCTCTCTGTAACAGTCCTACTGCACCCCTTCTCCAAAATCTGCAATCTGTAACAAGCATTCTGCACCCCAGTCTACAATCTCTGATCTCTGGAATAATCATTCTGCACCCAAGACTCCAATCTCTTCTCTCTGCAACAGTCGTTCTGCACCCCAGTCTCGAACATCAGCTGTCTGCAATAGTCCTTCTGCACCTCAGTCTGAATACTCTGCTCTCTGCAACGATCCTTCTGCGCCCCAGTCTCCAAACTCTGTTCTATGTAACACTCCTTCTGAACGTCAGTCTCAAACCTCTGCTCTATGTAAGATCTTTCTACTACCCAGTCTCCAGACTCTGCTCACTGTAACAGTCCTTGTGCACCCCAGTCTCCAATTTTTTCTCTCTTTAACAGGCCTTCTACACCCAAGTCTCCAACCTCTGCAATGTGCAATGGTCCTTCTGCACGCCAGTCTCCAAACACTGTTCTCCAAAACAGTTCTTCTGTACCACAGACTTCAACCTCTGTTCTCTGTTAGGGTCCTTCTTCACCCCAGTCTCCAACCTCATCTTTCTGTATCAGTCCTTCTGCACTACTGTCTCCAAACTCTGCTCTCATTTACCGTCCTTCTGCACCTCACTCTTCAACCTCTTCTCTCTGCAACAGCCCTTCTGCACCCCAGTCTTCAACCATGCTCTCTGCAACACTCCTTCTGCAACCCAGTCACCAAAATCTTCTCTCTCCAACAGACCTTCTGTACTGCAGTCTCAAACCTATGCTCTCTGTAATGGTCTTTCTGCACCCCAGTCTTCAAACTCTGCTTTCTGTATCAGTTTTTCTTAAACCCAGTCTCCAAACTTTCCTCTCTGTAACATTCTTCTACACCTCAGACTCCAACCTCTGCTCTCTGTGACATCCATTGAAAGCCAGTCTCCAAACTCTGCTTTCTGCAATGGTCCTTCTGCTCCTCAGACTCCAAACTCTGTTCTCTGCAGCAGTCCTTCTACACCCCTGTCTTCATACTCTGCTCACACCAACGATCCTTTTGCACCCCAGTCTCCAACCTCTGCTCTCTGCAAAGAACCTTCTGCACCCTAGTCGGAAACCTCTGCTCTCTGCAATAATCCTTCTGCACCCTAGTCTCCAACCTCTGCTCTCTTTTACAGTCCTTCTGTACCTCAGTCTCCAAACTCTGCTCTATGCAACAGTCCTTCTGCACCCAAGTCTCTAACATCTGCTCTCTAAAACAGTCCTTCTACACCCCAGTCTCCATACTCTTCTCGCCCCAACGATCCTTCCGTACCCCAGTCTCCAACCTCTGATCTTTACATCAGTTATTTTGCACCCCAGTCTCTAACCTCTGCTCTCTGTAACCATCCTTCTCTACCGCAGTCTCACTGCTGTTCTCCATCAGAGTCTTTATGCACCCCAGTATCCAACCTCCGCTTCCTTTATCTGTCGTTTTGCACCACAGTCTCAAAACAGTTCCCTCTCTAACAGTCCTTCTGCAAGTCAGTCTGCAAACTCTGCTCTCTGCAACAGTCTTACTGCACCCCAGTCTCCATCCTCTGCTCTCTGCAACAGTTCTTTTGCACTCCAGTCTCCATCCTCTGCTCTCCGTAACAGGCCTTCTGTACTGCATTCTCGAACATCTGCTCTCTGTAAGGGTACTTCTACACCCGAGTCTCCAACCTCTGCTTTCCGTATCAGTCCTTCTGCACCCCAGTCTTCAACCTGTGCTCTGTGTAACTGTCCCTCTGCACCTTAGTCTCCAACCTTTGCTCTCTGCTACAGTCCTTCTAGACCCCAGTCTTAAACCTCTGCTCTCTGTAACAAGCCTTCTCACCTCCATCTACAACCTCATCTCTCTGCAATGGTCCTTCTGTACCTGAGTCTCCAACCGCTACTCTCTGTTACAGTGCTTCTACACCTCAGTCTACAAACTCTGCTCTATGTAAGATCCTTCTGCAACCCAGTCTCCACACTCTGCTCTCTGTAAAATACCTTCTGCACCCCAGTTTCGAAACTCTGCTCTCTGTATCAGTCCTTCTGCATCCCAGTCTCCAACCTCTGCTCTCTGCAACAATCCTTCTGCACCCCAGTCTCCAACCTCTGCTCTCTGCAACGATCCTTCTGCACCCCAGTCTCCAACCTCTGCTAGCTGCAACAGTCCTTGTGCACCCCAATCTCCAACATCTGCTCTCTGCAACAGTTCTTCTGTACCTCAGTTTGAAAACTCTGCTCTCTGCAATAATTCTTCTTCACCCGAATCTCCAACCTCTGCTCTCTGTAACAGTTCTTCTCTAACTCAGTCTCCAACTTCTGATCAGTATCAGTTCTGCACCCATGTCTCCCAAATCTTTTCTCTGTAACAGTCCTTCTTCACCTCAGTCTTCAACCTCTGCTCTGTGTAAGTGTCCTTCTGCACCCCAGTGTCCAACCTCTGCTCTCTGCTATGATTCTTCTGCATTCCAGTCTCCAGAACCTGCTCTCTGCAACAGTCCTTCTGCACCCAGTCTCCAACATCTGATCTCTGCAACAGTCCTTCTGCACCTCAGTCCGGAAAATTCTGCTGTCTCCAACGATAATTCTGCACCCCAGTCTCCAAACTCTGCTCTCCTTAACATTCCTTCTGCACCTCAGTCTCCAAATTTTTTTCTACGTAAGATCCTTCTGCAACCCAGTATCCAAACTCTGCTCTCTCTGACAACCCTTCTGCACCCCTGTCTCCAACCTCTGCTCTCTGTAACAGGCCTTCTGCACCCCAGTCTCGAAACTCTGCTCTCTGTATCATTCCTTCTGCTCACCATTCGCAAAGCTCGGCTCTTTGTAACAGTCCTTCTGCATCACAGTCTCCTACATCTGCTCTCTTCAACAGTCCTTCAGCACCCCAGATTCCAACTTCTAGTTTCTGCAACAGTCCTTCTACACCCATTCTCCAACCTCTGCTATCTGAAACGGTCTTTTTCACCCAGTCTCCAAAATCTGCTCTCTGTAACAATATTTCTGTGCCTCAGTCTCCGACATCTATTCTCTGTAACAGTCTCTCTGCACCTCACTCTCCAACAACTGCTCTCTGTAAGTACCTTCTGCAACCCAGACTCCAAACTCTGCCCTCTGTAACAGTTTTTTCTGCACGCCTACTCCCAAATTTTCTCTCCGTAACAGGCCTTCTGCAACCCAGTCTCTAAAGTCTGTTCACTATAACAAACTTTCTGCACCCCAGTCTCCAACATGTGCTCTCTGTCACAGTCCTGCTACACCTCGGTCTACAAACTCTGCTCACTGTAAGATCCTTCTGCAACCTTCTCTAAAACTCTGCTCTCTGTAACAGTCCTTCTGCACCTCATTCTCCAAACTCTGTTCTTTGCAACACTCCTTCTGCACCCCAGTCGCCAGGCTCTACTCTCTGTAACAGTCCTTCTGAACCCCAGTCTCCAACCTCTGGTTTTTCTATCAGACCTTCTGCACCCAAGTCTACAACCTCTGCTCTCTGAACAGTCCTTCTGCACCTCATATCCAAACTCTGCCTATCTGCAGCAGTACTTATGCGCCTCAGTCTCCAACCTCTGCTGTCTGCAAAATTCCCATCTGCAACCCAGTGTGCAACGTGTGCTGTGTGTAACAGTAATTTCTGCAGCCAAGTCTCCACCTCTGCTCTCTGCAATGATCTTTCTGTGCCTCAGTCTTAAAACTCTGCTCTCTGAACAGTCCTTCTTCACCCCAGTCTCCAAACTCTGTTCTGTGTAACAGTCCTTCTCCACCTCAGTCTTCAACCTCTGCTCTCTGCAAGAGTCCTTCTGCACCTCAGTCTTCAACATCTGCTCTCTAAACAGTCCTTCTGCACTTCAGTCTCCAAAATCTGCTCTGTGCAACAGTCCTTCTGAACCCCAGTGTCCAAACTCTTCTCTCTGCCACGATCCTTCTGCGCCCCAGTCTCCAAACTCTGCTCTCTGAAAGATCCTTCTGACCCCAGTTTCCAAACTCTGATCTCTGTAATATTCCTTCTCCACGCCAGTCTCCAACCTCTGCTTTCTGCAACGGTCCTTCTGCAAACCATTCTTCAACTTCTGCTCTCTGCAACAGTCCTTCTGAAAAAAAGTATTCAACATCTGCTCTCTGAAAAAGTCCTTTTGTACCCTAGTCTCAACCCTCTGCTCTCTGCAACAGTCCTTCTGTACTGCAGTCTCCAACTTCTGCTCTCTGCAACGAAACTTGTGCACGCCAGTCTCCAATATCTGCTCTCTGTAAAAGTCCTTTTGCACCTCAGTCTGAAAATTTTGCTTTCTGCAACAATCCTTCTGCAACCCAGACTTCAACATCTGCTCTCTGTAACAGTCCGAATGCACCTCAGTCTCCAACTCTGCTCTATGTAAGATCCTTGTGCAACACAGTCTCCAAATTTGCTCCCTGTAACAGTCCTTCTGCACCTCAGCCTCCAACCTCTGCTCTCTGTAACAGTCAATCTACACCTCAGTCTGAAACCTTTTTTCTCTACACGATCCATCTGAACCCCAGTCTCCAAACACTGCTCTTTGTAACCGTCCTCCTGCACCTCAGTCTCCAAAGTCTGCTCTCTGCAAGATCCTTCTGCCACCCAGTCTCCTAACTTTGCTTTCTATAACAGTCCTCCTGGACCCCAGTCTTCAACCTCTTCTCTATTTAACAGGCCTTCTGCACCCCAGTCTTCAAACTCTGCTCCCTGTAACAGGCCTTATGCACCCCAGTCTCCAAAACTCTTCTCTCTGCAACAATCATTCTAAACCTCAGTCTCTAACATCTGGTCTTTGTAAGATCCTTCTGCAACTCTGCCCTCTCTAACAGTCCTTCTGCACCCCTACTCCCAACTCTCTTCTACGTAACAGGCCTTCTGCACCCCAGTCTCCAAAGTCTGTTCTCTATAACAAGACTTCTGCACCCCAGTCTCCAACCACTGCTCTTTGAAACAGTCTTTCTGCGCCCCAGTCTCCAACCTGTGGTCTCTGCAACAGTGCTTCTGCACACCATTCTTAAAACGCTGTTCTCTGCTATGATCCTTTTGCACCTCAGTCTCCAACCTCCCCTCTCTGAAAGGATCCTTCTGCATCCCAGTCTCCAACGTCTCCTCTCCTCAACCGTTCTTCTGCACCTCAGTCTCCAAATTCTTCTCTTGGCAACAGTCCTTCTTCACCCAAGTCTCCAGCCTCTACTCTCTGCAACAGTCCTTCTACACCCCAGTCCAACCTCTGCTCTATTTAACAGGCCTTCTGCACCCCAGTCTCCAAACTCTGCTCTCTGTAACAGGCCATATGCACTCCAGTCTCCAAACTCTTCTCTCTGCAACAATCATTCTACACCTCAGTCTCTAACATCTGCTCTGTGTAAGATCTTTCTGCAACCCAGTCTCCCAACTCTGCCCTCTCTAACAGTCCATCTCCACCCCTTCTCCCAACTCTCCTCTCCATAACAGCCTTCTCCACCCCAGTCTCCAAAGTCTGTTCTCTATAACAAGACTTCTGCACCCCAGTCTCCAACCACGGCTCTTTGCAACAGTCTTTCTGTGCCCAAGTCTCCAACCTGTGGGTCTCTGCAACAGTGCTTCTGCACCTGAGTCTTAAAACGCTGTCTCTGCTACGATCCTTTTGCACCTCAGTCTCCAACCTCTTCTCTCTGTAACAGTCCTTCTGCACCTGGATCCCCAACATCTGCTCTCTGTTAGATCTTTCTTCAACCCAGTCTCCGAACTCTGTGATCTGTAACAGTCTCTATGGAGCCCTTCTCCACACTCTGCTCTTCGTAACAAGCCTTCTGCACCCCAGTCTCTATCCTCTGCTCTCTGTAACAGTCTTTTTCACCTCAGTCTCCAACCTCTCCTCTCTGAAACGATCCTTCTGCAGCCCAGTCTCCAACATCTGCTCTCTTTAACAGTCTTTTTGTACCTCTGTCTCCTACCTCTGCTCTCTGTAAGACCCTTTCTGAGACCCAGTCTGAAAACTCAGCTCTCTGTAACAGTCCTTCTGCACCCCAGTCTCCAACCTCTGCTCTCTGTAAGAGGCCTTCTGCACCCCAGTCTCCAACTCTACTCTCTGCAACGATCCTTCTGCGCCCTAGTCTCCTACCTCTTCTCTCTAAAACAGTTCTTATGCACCCCAGTCTCCTACCTCTGCTCTCTGTAAGATCCTTCTGCACACCTGTCTCCAACCCCTGCGAGCTGTAACAGTCATTCTGGAACCTATCTCCAAACTCTGCTCTCTGTAACGGTCCTTCTGCACCCCAGTCTACAAAGTCTGTTTTCTGCAACAGTCCTTCTACACCCCATTCTCCAAATTCTGCTCTCTCTAACAGTTCTTCTGTACCAGAGTCTCCAACCTCTGCTCTCTGTAACGGTCCTTCTCCCCCCCAGTCTTCAACATCTGCTTTCTTTGTCAGTCCTTCTGCAAACCAGTATCCAACCTCTGCTCTCTGTAACAGTCCTTCTGCACCTCAGTCTCCAACCTCTGCTTTCAGCAACAGTCCTTCTGAACCCCAGTCTCCAAACTCTGCTCTCTGCAACATTCCTTCTGCACACCAGTATCAAACCTACGCTCTCTGTAAAAGTCCGTCTGCACCCCAGTCTCCAACCTCTGCTCTCTGTAATGATCATTCTGCAACCTAGTCTCCAACATCCACTCTCTGTAACAATCCTTCTGCACCGCAGTCTCCAAACTCTTTTCTCTGTAAGATCGTTCTGAAAACCAGTCTCCAACGTCTGCTATCTGTAACATTCCTCTGCACCCCAGTCTTTAAACTCTGCTCTCTGCAACAGTCCTTCTGCACCTCAATCTCCGAACTCTGCTTTCTGCAACAGTCCTTCTGCACCTAAGTCTCCAAACTCTGCTCTCGAAACATTCCTTCTGCACCCCAGTCTCCAAACTGTGCTCTCTGTAAAAGTCATTCTGCACCCAGTCTCCAAACTCTGTTTCTCTGTAAAGGTCCTTTTACACGCCAGTCTCCAACCTCTGCTTTCTTTGTCCATCCATCAGAACCTCAGTCTCCAACCTCTGCAAAAGACCTTCTGCAACACATTCTCAAACTTCTGCTCTCTGCAAAGTCCTTCTGAACAACAGTATCCAACATCTGCTCTCTGAAAAAGTTCTTTTGTACCCTAGTCTCCAAACTCTTCTCTCTGCAACAGTCCTTCTGTACTGCAGTCTCCAACTTCTGCTCTCTGCAACGAACCCTGTGCACCCCAGTATCCAACATCGGCTCTCTGCAAAAGTCCTTCTGCACCTCAGTCTGAAAATTTTGCTTTCTGCAGCAATCCTACTGCACTCCAGACTTCAACATCTGCTCTCTGTAACAGTCCTTATGCACCTCAGTCTCCAAACTCTGCTCTATGTAAGATCCTTGTACAACACATTCTCCAAAATTCGCTCTTTGTAACAGTCCTTCTGCACCTCAGTCTCCAACCTCTGCTCTCTGTAACAGTAGATCTACACCTCAGTCTGAAACCTCTTCTATTTACATGATCCATCTGAACCCCAGTCTCTAACCACTGCTCTCTGTAACAGTCCTCCTGCACCTCAGTCTCCAAACTCTGCTCTCTGTAAGATCTTTCTGCCACCCAGTCTCCTAACTTTGCTTTCTATAACAGTCGTTCTGCATCCTAGTCTTCAACCTCTGCTCTATTTACCAGGCCTTCTGCACCCCAGTCTCCAAACTCTGCTCTCTGTAACAGGCCTTCTGCACCCCAGTCTCCCAAAGTTTTCTGTCTGCAACAATCATTCTACACCTCAGTCTCCAACATCTGCTTTCTGTAAGATCCTTCTGCAACCCAGTCTCCCAACTCTGCCCTCTCTAACAGTCCTTCTGCACCCTTCTCCCAACTCTCCTCTCCATAATAGGCCTTCTCCACCCCAGTCTCCAAACTCTGTTCTCTATAACAAGATTTCTGCACCCCAGTCTTCAACCACTGCTCTCTGCAAAAGTCCTTCTGAGCGCCAGTATCAAACCTGTGGTCTCTGCAACAGTGCTTCTGCACCTCAGTCTTAAAACACTGCTCTCTGCTACGATCCTTTTGCACTTCAGTCTTCAACCTCTACTCTCTGTAACAGTCCTTCTGCACCTGGATCCCCAACATCTGCTCTCTGTTAGATCCTTCTTCAACCCAGTCTTTGAACTCTGTGGTCTGTAACAGTCTTTATGGAGCCCTTCTCCACACTCTGCTCTCTGTAACAGTCCTTATGCACCTCATCTCCAAACTCTGCTCTATGTAATATCCTTGTACAACACAGTCTCCAAATTCGCTCTTTGTAACAGTCCTTCTGCACCCCAGTCTCTAACCTCTGCTCTTTGTAACAGTCTTATTGCACCTCAGTCGCTAACCTCTCATCTCTGAAACGATCCTTCTGCACCCCAGTCTATAACGTCTACTCTCCTCAACAGACCTTCTGCACCTTAGTCTCCAAATTCTGCTCTTGGCAACTGTCTTTCTTAACCCAAGTGCTCCAGCCTCTGCTCACTGCAACAGGTCCTTCTACACCGCAGTCTTCAACCTCTGCTCTGTGTAAAAGTCCTTCTGCACCTCAGTCACCAAACTCTGCTCTCTGTAACAATCCTGCTGCACACCAGTCTCCAACCTCTGCTCTCTGTTACAGTCCTTCTGCACCTCAGTCTGAAACCTGTGCTCTCTGCAAGATCATTTAGCACCCCAGTCTCTAATCACTGCTCTCTGTAACATTCGTCCTGCACCACAGTCAGCAACCAATGCTCTCTGTAAGATCCTTCTTCAACCCAGCCTCAAAACTCTGCTCTCTATAACAGTCCTTCTGCAACCCAGTCTCCAACCTCTGCTCTCTGTAGCAGGCCTTATGCACCCCAGACTCCAAACTCTTCTCTCTGAAACAATCCTTCTGCACGCCAGTCTGCAACCTTTTTTCTCTATAATGGTCTTTCCCCACCCCAGTCTCACACCGATGCTTTCTGTATCATAATTATTAACCCTAGTTTCCAAAGTTTGCTCTGTGTAACAATCCTTCTGCATCTCAGTTTCCAACCTCTGCTCTCTGAAACCGTCCTTCTGTACTCCAGTCTCCCAACTCTTCTTTCTGCAACATTCCTTCTGCACCCCAGTCTCCAACCTGTGCTCTCTGTAACAGTTCTTCTGCACCACAGTCTCCCACCTCTTCTCTCTGTAACGATCCTTCTGCAGCCCAGTCTCCACCTCTGCTCTCTTCAATGATTCTTCTGCAACTCAGTCTCCAACTTCTGCTCTCTTCAATGATCTTAATGAACCCCAGACTCCACCTCTGCTTTCTGTAACTGTTCTTCTGCACCTCAGTCTCAAATCTCTGCTCTCTGCAACCTTCGTTCTGCACCTCTGTCTCCAACCTCTGCTCTCTGCAATGATCTTTATGCACCCCAGTCTCCACATCTGCTCTCTGCAACAGTCCTTCTGCTCCCCAGTCTCCAAAGTCTCCTCTCCTTAACACTCCTTTTGCACCCCAGTCTCCGACCTCTGTTCTGTTTAAGGTCCTTCTGCACCTCAGTTTCAAACTCTGCTCTCCGTAACATTCTTCTCCAACCCAGTCTACAACCTCTGCTTTCCTCAACAGTCCTGCTGCAACCCAGTCTACAAAATCTGTTCCCTGCAACAGTCCTTCTACTTTCCAATCTCAAACCTCTGCTCTCTGTAACAGTCCTTCTGTACCGCAGTCTCCAAACTCTGCTCTCTCTAACGGTCCTTCTGCACCCCAGTCTCCAACCTCTGCTCTCTGTAACAATCCTGCTGCACACCAGTCTCCAACCTCTGCTCTCTGTAACAGTCCTTCTGCACCATATTTCAAACCTCTGCTCTCTGTTACAGTCTTCTATACCGCAGTCTCCAACCTCTGCTCTCTGTAACGGTCCTCTGTACCCCAATTTCCAACCTCTGCTTTCTCTAACAGTCTTTCTGCACCTCAGTCACCAAACTCTGCTCTATTTAACAGTCCTGCTGCAATTCAGTCTCCAACCTCTTTTCTCTGTTACAGTCCTTCTGCACCTCAGTCTGAAACCTCTGCTCTCTGCAAGATTATTTAGCACCCCAGTCTCTTATCACTGCTCTCTGTAACATTCGTCCTGCACCACAGTCAGCAACCAATGCTCTCTGTAAGATCCTTTTTCAACCCAGCCTCAAAACTCTGCTCTCTATAACAGTCCTTCTGCAACCCAGTCTCCAAGCTCTGCTCTCTGTAGCAGGCCTTATGCACCCCAGACTCCAAACTCTTCTCTCTCTGAAACAATCCTTCTGCACGCCAGTCTGCAACCTCTGTTCTCTACAATGGTCTTTCCCCACCCCAGTCTCACACCTATGCTTTCTGTATCATAATTATTCACCCTAGTTTCCAAAGTCTGCTCTGTGTAACAATCCTTCTGCATCTCAGTTTCCAAACTCTGCTCTCTAAAACCGTCCTTCTGCACTCCAGTCTCCCAACTCTTTTTTCTGCAACATTCCTTCTGCACCCCAGTCTCCAACCTGTGCTCTCTGTAACAGTTCTTCTGCACCACAGTCTCCCACCTCTTCTCTCTGTAACGATCCTTCTGCAGCCCAGTCTCCACCTCTGCTCTCTTCAATGATTCTTCTGCAACTCAGTCTCCAAATTCTGCTCTCTTCAATGATCTTAATAAACCCCAGACTCCACCTCTGCTTTCTGTAACTGTTTTTCTGCACTTCAGTCTTCAATCTCTGCTCTCTGCAACCGTCGTTCTGCACCCCTGTCTCCAACCTCTGCTCTCTGCAATGATCTTTATGCACCCCAGTCTCCAACATCTGCTCTCTGCAACAGTCCTTCTGCTCCACAGTCTCCAAAGTCTCCTCTCCTTAACACTCCTTCTGCACCCCAGTCTCCGACCTCTGTTCTGTTTAAGGTCCTTCTGCACCCCAGTTTTCAAACTCTGCTCTCCGTAACATTCTTCTCCAACCCTGTATACAACCTCTGCTTTCCTCAACGGTCCTGCTGCAACCCAGTCTACAACATCTTTTCCCTGCAACAGTCCTTCTACTTTCCAGTCTCAAAACTCTGCTCTCTGTAACAGTCCTTCTGTACCGCAGTCTCCAAACTCTGCTCTCTCTAATGGTCCTTCTGCACCCAGTCTCAAAACTCTGCTTTCTGTATAAGTCCTTCTGAACCACGGAATCTATCCTCTGCTTTCTGTAACAGTCCTTCTGCACGTTTTTCTCAAATCTCTGAACTCTGCAATCTTACTCCTGCAGCCCATTCTCTAACCTCTGCTCTCTGTAACAGTCCTTCTGCTCCCCATTCTGTAACCTCTGCTCTCTGCAACAGTCCTTCTGTTCCTCAGTTTGATAAATCTGCTCTCTGCAACAATCCCTCTGCACCCCAGTCTAGAACCTCTGCTCTCTTTAACAGTCTTTCTGTACCTCTGTCTCCTACCTCTGCTCTCTGTAAGACCCTTCTGAAACCCAGTCTGAAAACTCTGCTCTCTGTAAAAGTCCTTCTGCACCCCAGTCTCCAACCTCTGCTCTCTTTATAGGCCTTCTGCATCCCAGTCTCCAAACTCTGCTCTCTGTAAGAGGCCCTTCTGCACCCCAGTCTCCAACCTCTACACTCTGCAACGATCCTTCTGCACCCTAGTCTTTTACCTCTTCTCTCTAAAACAGTCCTTATGCACCCCAGTCTCCTACCTCTGCTCTCTGTAAGATCCTTCTGCACACCAGTCTCCAAATCCTGCTCGATGTAACAGTCCTTCTGGAACCTATCTCCAAACTCTACTCTCTGCAACAGTCCTTCTACACCCCAGTCTCCAAATTCTGCTCTCTGTAACAGTTCTTCTGTACCAGAGTCTCCAACCTCTGCTCTTTGTAACGGTCCTTCAGCTTCCCAGTCTCCAACATCTGCTTTCTTTGTCAGTCCTTCTGCAACCCAGTATCCAACCTCTGCTCTTTGTAACAGTCCTTCTGCACCTCAGTCTCCAACCTCTGCTTTCAGCAACAGTCCTTCTGAACCCCCAGTCTCCAAACTCTGCTCTCTGCAACATTCTTTCTGCACCCCAGTATCAAACCTATGCTCTCTGTAAAAGTCCGTCTGCCCCCCAGTCTCTAACCTCTGCTATCTGTAATGATCATTCTGCAACCTAGTCTTCAACATCCGCTCTCTGTAAAAGTCCTTCTGCACCGCAGTCTCCACACTCTTTTCACTGTAAGATCGTTCTGAAAACCAGTCTTCAACGTCTGCTACCTGTAACTGTCCTTCTGGACCCCAGTCTTTAACCTCTGCTATCTGTAACAATCCTTCTGCACCCCAGTCTCCAAGCTCTGCTCTCTGTAACAGTCCTTCTGCACCTGTATTCTCAACCTCTGCTCTCTGTTACAGTCTTTCTATACCACAGTCTTTAACCTTTGCTCTCTGTAAAGGTCCCTCTGTACCCCAATTTCCAACCTCTTCTCTCTGTAACAGTCCTGCTGCAACTCAGTCTCCAACCTCTTCTCTCTGTTTCAGTCCTTCTGCATCTCAGTCTGAAACCTCTGCTCTCTGCACGATCCTTCTGCAACCGAGTCTCTAATCACTGCTCTGTGTAACATTAGTTTTTCACCACAGTCACCAACCACTGCTCTCTGTAAGATCCTTCTTCAACCCAGCCTCAAAACTCTGCTATCTATAACAGTCCTTCTGCAACCCAGTCTCAAACCTCTGCTCTCTGTAGCAGGCCTTATTCACCCCAGTCTCCAAACTCTGCTTTTTGAAACAGTCCTTCTGCACGCCAGTCTGCAACCTCTGCTCTCTGTAACGGTCCTTTTGCACCCCAGTCTCACACCTCAGCTTTCTGTATCATAATTCTTCACCCCAGTTTCCAACGTCTGCTCTGTGTTACAATCCTTCTGCACCCCAGTCTCCAACCTCTGCTCTCTGAAAGATGCTTCTGACCCCAGTTTCCAAACTCTGCTTTCTGTAACATTCCTTCTCCACCCCATTCTCCAACCTCTGCTTTCTGCAACTGTCCTTCCGCTCCCCAGTCTTCAAACAATGCTCTCTGTAAAAGTCTTTCTGTACCACAGTCTCCAAACTCTGCTCTCTGTAAAGGTCCTTTTGCACGCCAGGCTCCAACCTCTGCTTTCTTTGTCCGTCCATCTGAACCTCAGTCTCTAACCTTTGCTCTCTGCAAAAGTCCTTCTGCAACCCTTTCTTCAACTTCTGCTCTCTGCAACAGTCCTTCTGAAAAACAGTATCCAACATCTGCTCTGTGAAAAAGTTCTTTTGTACCCTAGTCTCAAACCTCTGCTCTCTGCAACAGACTTCTATACTGCAGTCTCCAACTTCTGCTCTCTGCAACAAAACTTGTAAACCCAGTCTCCAACATCGGCTCTCTGCTAAAGTCCTTCTGCAACTCAGTCTGAAAATTTTGCTTTCTGCAACAATCCTTCTGCACGCCAGACTTCAACATCTGCTCTCTATAACAGTCCTAATGAACCTCAATCTCCAGACTCTGCTCTATGTAAGATCCTTGTGCAACACAGTCTCCAAATTTGCTCCCTGTAACAGTCCTTCTGCACCTCAGTCTCCAACCTCTGCTCTCTGTAACAGTTGATCTTCACCTCAGTCTGAACCTTTTCTCTTTACATGATCCATCTGAACCCCAGTCTCCAACCACTGCTCTCTGTAACAGTCCTCTGCACCTTATTCTCCAAACTCTGCTCTCTGTAAGATCTTTCTGCCACCCAGTCTTCTAACTTTGTTTTCTATATCAGTCTTTCTACACCCCAGTCTTCAACCTCTTATCTATTTAACAGGCCTTCTGCACCCCAGTCTCCAAACTCTGCTTTCTGTAACAGGCCTTATGCACCCCAGTCTGCAACCTCTGCTCTATGTAACGGTCCTTTTGCACCCCAGTCTCACACCTATGCTTTCTGTATCATAATTCTTCACCCTAGTTTCCAACGTCTGCTCTGTGTAACAATCCTTCTGTATCTCAGTCTCCAATCTCTGCTCTCTGCAACCATCCTTCTGCACCACTGTCTCCAACCTCTGCTCTCTGCAACGATCTTTATGCACCCCAATCTCCAACATCTGCTCTCTGCAACAAACCTTCTGCTCCCCAGTCTCCAAAGTCTCCTCTCTTTAACACTTTTTCTGCACCGCAGTCTCCGACCTCTGTTCTCTGTAAGGTCTTTCTGCACCCCAGTTTTCAAACTCTGCTCTCTGTAACATTCTTTCCAACCCAGTCTACAACCTCTGCTTTTCTCAACGGTCCTGATGCAACCCAGTCTACAACATCTGTTCCCTGCAACAGTCCTTCTGCTTTCCAGTCTCAAACCTCTGCTCTCTGTAACAGTCCTTCTTCACCCCAGTCTCAAACCTCTGCTTTTCGTATAAGTCCTTCTGAACCACGGATTCCAACCTCTGCTTTCTGTAAGTTTTCTGCACCTTTGTCTCAAATCTCTGAAATATGCAACCTTACTTCTGCACCCCATTCTCTAACCTCTGCTCTCTGCAACAGTCCTTCTGTACCTCAGTCTGAAAAATCTGCTCTCTGCAACAATCCCTCTGCACCCCAGTCTCCAACCTCTGCTCTCTGTAACAGTCTTTCTGTACCTCTGTCTCCTACCTCTGCTCTCTGTAAGACCCTTCTGAAACCCAGTCTGAAAACTGTGCTCTCTGTAACAGTCCTTCTGCACCCCAGTCTCCAACCTCTGCTCTCTGTAAGAGGCCTTCTGCACCCCAGTCTCCAACCTCTACTCTCTGCAAAGATCCTTCTGCACCCCAGTCTTTTACCTCTTCTCTCTAAAACAGTCCTTATGCACCTCAGTCTCCTTCCTCTGCTCTCTGTAAGATTCTTCTGCACACCAGTCTCCAACCCCAGCTTGCTGTAACAGTCCTTCTGGAACCTATCTCCAAACTCCTCTCTGAAATGGTCCTTCTGCACTAGTATCAAAACTCTGTTTTCTGCAACAGTCCTTCTACACCCCAGTATCCAAATTCTGCTCTCGGTAACAGTCCTTCTTTACCAGAGTCTCCAACCTCTGCTCTCTGTAACAGTTTTTCTGCCCCACAGTCTCCAACATCTGCTTTCTTTTTCAGTCCTTCTGCACCGAGTATCCAAACTCTGCTCTCTGTAACAGTCCTTCTTCACCTCAGTCTCCAATCTCTGCTTTCAGCAACAGTCCTTCTGAATCCCAGTCTCCAAACTCTGCTCTCTGCAACATTCTTTCTGCACCCCAGGATCAAAGCTATGTTCTCTGTAAAAGTCCGTCTGCACCCCAGTCTCCAACCTCTGCTCTCTGTAATGATCATTGTGCAACCTAGTCTCCAACATCCGCTCTCTGTAACAGTCCTTCTGCACCGCAGTCTCCAAACTCTTTTCTCTGTAAGATCGTTCTGAAAACCAGTCTCCAAAGTCTGCTAACTGTAACTATCCTTCTGCACCCCAGTCTTTAACCTCTGCTCTCTGCAACAGTCCTTCTGCACCTAAATCTCCAAACTCTGCTTTGTTCAACAGTTTTTCCTTCACCCAAGTCTCCAACCTCTGCTCTCGCAACATTCTTTCTGAACCCCAGTTTCCAAACTGTACTCTCTGTAAAAGTCCTTCTGAACCCCAGTCTCCAAACTGTGCTCTCTGTAACGATCCTTCTTCACCCCAGTCTCTAACCTCTGCTCTCTGCAATGATTCTTCTACACCTCAGTCTCCATCCTCTGCTCTCTGCAACGATCCTTCTGCACCCCAGTCTCAAACCTCTGCTCTCTGCAAATGTCAATGTGAACCCCAGTCTACAACATCTGCTTTGTACAACAGTTCTTCTGAACCACAGTCTGAAAACTCCGCTCTCTGTAATCCTCCATCTGCAACCCAGTCTCCAACCTTTGCTCTCTGTCTTAGTCCTTTTGTACCTCAATCTCCAATCTCTGCTCTATGCAAAAATACTTCTGTGCACAAGTCTCTAACATCTGCTCTCTTAAACAGTCCTTCTACACCCCAGTCTCGAACCTCTGCTCTCTGCAACGATTCTTCTGCACCTTAGTCTCCAACCTCTGCTCTCTGCTACACTCCTTCTGGACCCCAATTTCCAAACTCTACTCTCTGCAACAGTCCTTCAACATTGCAGCTAAAACCTCTTCTCTCTGCAACACTCTTTCTGCACGCCAATCTCCTACCTCTACTCTCAGCAACAGTCTTTCTGAACCTCAGTCTCCAACCTCTTCTCTCTGCAACATTCCTTCTGCACCCCAGTATCAAACCATTGCTCTCTGTAAAAGTCCGTCTGCACCCCAGTCTTAAACCTCTGCTCTCTGTAACGATTCTTCTGCACGTCAGTCTCGAAACTCCGCTCTCTGTAACAGTCGTTCTGCAACCCAGACTTCAACCTCTGCTCTCTATAACAGTCCTTCTGCACCTCAGTCTCCAACCTCTGCTTTCTGCAACAGTCCTTCTGCAAACAAATCTCAAAACTCTGCTCTCGGCAACATTCCTTCTGCACCCAAGTCTCCAACCTGTCCTCTCTGTAAAAGTTCTTTTTCACCCCAGTCTCCAAACTCTGCTCTCTGTAACAATCTTTCTGCACGCTATTCTCGAACCTCTGCTCTATACATCGATCCTTCCGCACCTCAGTCTCCAACCTCTGCTCTCTGCAACGATCCTTCTGCACCCCAGTCTCAAACCTCTGCTCTCTGCAAATGTCGTTGTGAACCCCAGTCTTCAACATCTGCTTTGTACAACAGTTCTTCTGAACCACAGTCTGAATACTCCGTTCTCTGTATTCCTCCATCTGCAACCCAGTCTCTAACCTCTGCACTCTGTAATAGTCCTTCTGTACCTCAATCTTCAATCTCTGCTCTATGCAAAAATTCTTCTGTTAACAAGTCTCTAACATCTGCTCTCTTAAACAGTCCTTCTACACCCCAGTCTCGAACCTCTGCTCTCTGCAACGATTCTTCTGCACCTTAGTCTCCAACCTCTGCTTCCTGCTACACTCCTCCTTTGCCCCAATTTCCAAACTCTACTCTTTGCAAAGGTCCTTCTACATTGCAGTCTAAAACCACTGCTCTCTGCAACAGTCCTTCTGCATGCCAATCTCCTACCTCTACTATCAGAAACAGTCTTTCTGAACCTCAGTCTCCAACCTCTGCTCTGTGCAACATTCCTTCTTCACCCCAGTATCAAACCATTGCTCTCTGTAAAAGTCCGTCTGCACACCAGTCTCCAACCTCTGCTCTCTGTAACGATCCTTCTGCACCCCAGTCTCGAACCTGTGCTCTCTGCAACGATCCTTCTGCACCTCATTCTCCAACCTCTGCTCTCTGCAACGATCTTTCTGCACCACAGTCTCAAACCTCTACTAGCTGCAACAGTCCTTGTGAACCCAAGTCTCCAACACCTGCTTTCTAAAACAGTTGTTCTGTACCTCAGTCTGAAAACTCTTCTCTCTGTAATAATCCATCTGCACCTCAGTCTCCAAATTTTGCTCTCTGTAACAGTCCTTCTGTACCTCAGTCTGAAATCTCTCCTCTCTGCAATAATCCTTCTGCATGCAGTATCCCACCTCTGCTCTTAGTAACAGTCCTTCTGTACCTCAGTCTTTAAACTCTGCTCTCTGTAAGACCCTTTGGAAACCCAGTATTCAAACTCTGCTTTCTGTAACAGTCTTTCTGCACCCAGTCTCTCAACTCTGCTCTCTGTAACAGGCCTTCTGTATCGCAGTCTCCAAACTCTGCTTTCTGTACGAGGCCTTTTGAACCCCAGTCTCCAACTCCTACTCTCTGCAACGATATTCTGCAACCCAGTCTCCAAACTCTGCTTTCTACAACAGTCCATTTGCACCCCAGTCTCCAACATCTGCTCTCTCTAAGATCTTTCTGCACACCAGTCTCCAAACTCTGCTAGCTGTAACTGTTCTTCGGTACCGGATTCTCCAAACATTGCCCTCTGTATAGGTCCTTCTGCACCCCAGTCTCCAACATCTGCTTTCTCTATCAGTCATTCTGCACCCCAGTCTCCAAACTATGCTCAATGTAAAAGTCTTTCTGCAACTCAGTCTCCAACCTCTGATTTCTGCAACAGTCCTTCTGCACCCAAGTCTCCAACCTCTGCTCTCTGCAGCATTCCTTCTGCACTCCAGTCTCAAAATTCTGCTCTCTGTAATGATCCTTCTGCACCCCAGTCTCAAACCTCTGCTCTACTCAACGATCTTTCTGCACCTCAGTCTCCAAACTCTGCTCTCTGCAAAGATCCTTTGGCACCACAGTCTCAAACCTCTGCTCGCTGCAATAGTCCTTGTGAACCCCAGTCTCCAACATCTGCTCTCTGCAACAGTTTTTCTGTACCTCAGTCTGAAAACTCTGCTCTCTGAAATAATCCATCTGACCCCCAGTCTCCAACCTCTACTCTCTGTAACTGTCCCTCTGTACCTCTGTCTCCAATCTTTGCTCTATGCAACAGTTCTTCTAATTCCAAGTCTTCAAAATCTGCTCTCTGAAACAGTCCTTCGACACCTTAGTCTTCAACCTTTGCTCTATGCAATAGTCCTTCTACACCACAGTCTCCATACTCTGCTCTCTGCAACAGTCCTTCTACACTCCAGTCTCCTTTCTTTGCTCGCCCAAACGATACTTTTGAACCCCAGTCTCCAACATCTGTTCTCTACATCAGTTCTTCTGCACCCCAGTCTCCAACCTCTGCTCTCTGTAACAGTCCTTCTGTACCACACTCTGCAACCTATCTTCTCCGTTAGGATCCTTATGCACCCCAGTACCCAACATCTGCTTTCTGTATCAGTCGTTTTGCACCACAGTCTCCAAAATCTGCCCTCTGTAACAGTCTTTCTGAACTCAGTCTGCAATGTCTGCTCTCTGCAACAGTCCTTCTGCACCACAGTCTTCATCCTCTGCTCTCTGCAACAGTCCTTTTGCACCCCAGTCTCCAACATCTGCTCTCTGCAACAGTCATTCTCCACCCCAGTCTGCAAACTCTTCTCTCTGTAATAGTCCATCTGTACTGCATTCTCCAACCTCTGCTCTCTCTAAGGGTACTTCTGAACCTGAGCCTCGAACCTCTGCTTTCTGTATCAGTTCTTCTGCACCCCAATCTCCAACCTCTGCTCTGTGTAACTGTACTTCTGCACCTTAGTCTCCAAGTCTGCTCTATGCTACAGTCCTTCTGAACCCCAATCTCCAACGTCTACTCTCTGCAACAGTCCTTCTACATCCCAGTCTAAAACCCCTGCTCTCTGCAACAGTTTTTCTGCACCTCAGTCTCCAACCTCTGCTCTCTGCAACTGTCTTTCTGCCCCTCAGTCTCCAACCTCCACTCTCTGTAACAGTGCTTCTGCACTTAAGTCTTCAAGGTCTGCTCTCTGTAAGATCCTTCTGCAACTTAGTCTCCAAACTCTGCTCTCTGTAACAGAACTTCTGCACCCCAGTCTTCAAACTCTGCTCTCTCTGTAAGTCCATCTGGACCTTAGTCTCCAACCTCTGCTCTCTGCAACGATCCTTCTGCACCCTAGTCTCATACCTGTGCTCATTGTAACAGTCCTTGTGTAACCCAGTCTACAACATCTGCTCTCTGCACCAGTTTTTGTGTACCTCAGTCTGAAATCTCTGCTCTCTGCAATAATCCTTCTGCATGCAGTCTCCAACCTCTACTCTCTGCAACGATCCTTCTGCACCCCAGTATCAAACATCTGCTATCTGCAAAAGTCCTTGTGAACCAAAGTCTCCAACATCTGCTTCCTACAACAGTTGTTCTGTACCTCAGTCTGAAAACTCTGCTCTCTGCAATAATCCATCTGCACCCCAGTCTCCAACTTCTGCTCTCAGTAACACTCCTTCTGTACCTCAGTCTTTAATCACTGCTCTATGCAACAGCCCTTCTGCCCCCAAGTCTCCAACATCTGCTCTCTGCAAAAGTCCTTCTACACTCTAGTCTCCATACTCTGCTAGCCTAAAAGATCTTTCTGCACCCCAGGATCCAACATCTGTTCCGTATGTCAGGCCTTCTGGAACTCAGTCTGCAACCTCTGGTCTATACAACAGTCCTTCTTCACCCTACTCTCCATCTTCTGCTCTCTGCAGCAGTCCTTTTGCATCCCAGTCTCCAACATCTACTCTCTTCAACAGTCATTCTTCACCCCAGTCTCCAATCTCTGCTCTCTGTAACAGTTCTTCTGTACTGCATTCTCCAACCTCTGCTCTCTCTAAGGGTACTTCTGCACCTGAGCCTCGAACCTCTGCTTTCTGTATCAGTCCTTCTGCACCCCAATCTCCAAACTCTGCTCTGTGTAACTGTACTTCTGCACCTTAGTCTCCAAGTCTGCTCTATGCTACAGTCCTTATGAACCCCAATCTCCAACGTCTACTCTCTGCAACAGACCTTCTACATCCCAGTCTAAAACCTCTGCTCTCTGCAACAGTCCTTCTGCACCTCAGTCTTCAATCTGTGCTCTCTGCAACTGTCCTTCTGCACCTCAGTCTCCAACCTTCATTCCCTGTAACAGTGCTTCTGCACTTCAGTCTCCAAGGTGTGCTCTCTGTAAGATCCTTCTGCAACTTAGTCTCAAAACTCTGCTCTCTGTAACAGAACTTCTGCACCCCAGTCTTCAAACTCTGCTCTCTGTGTCAGTCAATCTGAACCCCAGTCTCCAACCTATGCTCTCTGCAACGATCCTTCTGCACCCAGTCTCTAACCTGTGCTCGCTGTAACAGTCCTTGAGTAACTCAGTCTACAATATCTGCTCTCTGCACCAGTTCTTGTGTACCTCAGTCTGAAATCTCTCCTCTCTGCAATAATCCTTCTGCATGCAGTCTGCAACCTCTGCTCTTAGTAACAGTCCTTCTGTACCTCAGTCTTTAAACTCTGCTCTCTGTAAAACCCTTCGGAAACCCAGTATTCAAACTCTGCTTTCTGTAACAGTCTTTCTGCACCCAGTCTCTCAACTCTGCTCTGTAACAGGCCTTCTGTATCACAGTCTTCAAACTCTGCTTTCTGTACAAGGCCTTCCGAACCCCAGTTTCCAACTTCTACTTTCTGCAACGATATTCTGCAACCCAGTCTCCAAATTCTGCTCTCTAAAACAGTCCATTTGCACCCCAGTCTCCAACATCTGCTCTCTCTAAGATCTTTCTGCACACCAGTCTCCAAACTCTGCTCGCTGTAACTGTCCTTCTGTACCGGATTCTCCAAACATTGCCCTCTGTATAGGTCCTTCTGCACCCAAGTCTCCAACATCTGCTTTCTCTATCAGTCATTCTGCACCCAGTCTCCAAACTATGCTCAATGTAAAAGTCTTTCTGCAACTCAGTCTCCAACCTCTGATTTCTGCAACAGTCCTTCTGCACCCAAGTCTCCAACCTCTGCTCTCTGCAGCATTCCTTCTGCACTCCAGTCTCAAAATTCTGCTCTCTGTAATGATCCTTCTGCACCCCAGTCTCATACCTCTGCTCTACTCAACGATCTTTCTGCACCTCAGTCTCCAAACTCTGCTCTCTGCAAAGATCCTTTGGCACAACAGTCTCAAACCTCTGCTCGCTGCAATAGTCCTTGTGAACCCCAGTCTCCAACATCTGCTCTCTGCAACAGTTTTTCTGTACCTCAGTCTGAAAACTCTGCTCTCTGAAATAATCCATCTGACCCCCAGTCTCCAACCTCTACTCTCTGTAACAGTCCCTCTGTACCTCTGTCTCCAATCTTTGCTCTATGCAACAGTCCTTCTAATTCCAAGTCTTCAAAATCTGCTCTCTGAAACAGTCCTTCGACACCTTAGTCTTCAACCTCTGCTCTATGCAATAGTCCTTCTACACCACAGTCTCCATAGTCTGTTCTCTGCAACAGTCCTTCTACACTCCAGTCTCCTTTCTTTGCTCGCCCAAACAATACTTTTGAACCCCAGTCTCCAACATCTGTTCTCTACATCAGTTCTTCTGCACCCCAGTCTCCAACCTCTGCTCTCTGTAACAGTCCTTCTGTACTGCACTCTGCAACCTATCTTCTCCGTTAGGATCCTTATCCACCCCAGTACCCAACATCTGCTTTCTGTATCAGTCGTTTTGCACCACAGTCTCCAAAATCTGCCCTCTGTTACAGTCCTTCTGCAACTCAGTCTGCAACGTCTGCTCTCTGCAACAGTCCTTCTGCACCACAGTCTTCATCCTCTGCTCTCTGCAACAGTCCTTTTGCACCCCAGTCTCCAACATCTGCTCTCTGCAACAGTCATTCTCCACCCCAGTCTGCAAACTCTTCTCTCTGTAATAGTCCATCTGTACTGCATTCTCCAACCTCTGCTCTCTCTAAGGGTACTTCTGAACCTGAGTCTCGAACCTCTGCTTTTTGTATCAGTCCTTCTTCACGCCAATCTTCAACCTCTGCTCTGTGTAACTGTACTTCTGTACCTTAGTCTCCAAGTCTGCTCTCTGCTACAGTCCTTCTGGACCCCAATCTCCAACGTCTACTCTCTGCAACAGTCCTTCTACGTCCCAGTCTAAAAACTTTCCTCTCTGCAACAGTTCTACTGCACCTCAGTCTTCAACCTCTGCTCTCTGCAACTGTCCTTCTCACCTCAGTCTCCAACCTCCACTCTCTGTAACAGTGCTTCTGCACTTCAGTCTCCAACCTCTGCTGTCTGTAAGATCCTTCTGCAACTTAGTCTCCAAACTTTGCTCTCTGTAATAGTCCTTCATTACCTCAGTCTCCAAACTCTGCTCTCTGTAACAGACCTTCTGCACCCCAGTCTCCAAACACTGCTCTCTGTGTCAGTCCATCTGCACCCCAGTCTCCAACCTCTGCTCTCTGCAACAATCGTTCTGCACCCCAGTCTCATACCTGTGCTCGCTGTAACAGTCCTTCAGTAACCCAGTCTACAACATATGCTCTCTGCAACAGTTCTTGTGTACCTCAGTCTGAAATCTCTGCTCTTTGCAATAATCCTTCTGCACGCAGTCTCCATCCTCTGCTCTTAGTAACAGTCCTTCTGTACCTCAGTCTCCAAACTCTGCTCTCTACAACAGTCCTTTTGCACCCCAGTCTCCAACATCTGCTCTCTCTAAGATCTATCTGCACACCAGTCTCAAAACTCTGCTCGCTGTAACTGTCCTTCTGTACTGGATTCTCCAAACATTGCCCTCTGTAACGGTTCTTCTGCACCTTAGTCTCCAACATCTGCTTTCTCTATCAGTCCTTCTGCACCCCAGTCTCCAAACTCTGCTCAATGTAACAGTCTTTCTGCACCTCAGTCTTCAACCTCTGCTTTCTGCAACAGTCCTTCTCCACCCAAGTCTCCAAATACTGCTCTCTACAACATTCCTTCTGCACTCCAGTCTCCAACCTGTGCTTTCTGCAAGGATCCTTCTGCACCTCATTCTCTAACCTCTGCTCTCTGCAAAGATCCTTCTGCACACCAGTCTCCAGCCTCTGCTGTCTGCAACAGTTCTTGTGAACCCCAGTCTCCAACATCTTCTATCTGCAAAAGTTTTTCTGTACCTCAGTCTGAAAACTCTGCTCTCTGCAATAATCCATTTGCAGCCCAGTCTCCAAACTCTGCTCTCTGTAAGAGTCCTTCTGTACCTCAGTCTTTAATCTCTGCTCTATGAAACAGTCTTTCTGCACACAAGTCTCCAACATCTGCTCTCTGAAACAGTCCTTCTACACCCCAGACTTTAACCTCTGCTCTCTTCAACAGTCCATCTACACCCCAGTCTCTATACTCTGCTCGCACAAACGATCCTTCTTCACCTTAGTCTCCAACGTCTGCTCTCTGCAACAGTGCTTCTGTACCTCAGTCTCCAACCTCATCTCTCTGTAAGACCCTTCTGAAACCCAGTTTGCAAACTCTGCTCTCTGTAACAGTCTTTCTTCACCCCAGTCTCCATCCTCTGCTCTCTGTAACAGGCCTTGTGCACACCAGTCTCCAAACTCTGCTCTCTTTAAGAGGCCTTCTGCACGGCAGTCTCCAACCTCTACTCTCTGCAAGGATATTTCTGGAACCCAGTCTCCAACACCTGCTCTCTACAACAGTTTTCCTGCCCCCATTCTCCAACCTCTGCTCTCTGCAAGATCCTTCTGCACACCAGTTTCCAAATGTTGCTCGCTGTAACAGTACTTCTGCAACCCAGTCTCCAAACTCTGCTCTCTGTAACAATAATTATGCACCTCAGTCTCCAACATCTGCTCTCTGAAACAATCCTTCTGCACCCCAGTCTCTAACCTGTGGTCTCTGCAAAAGTCCTCCTGCACCTCAGTCTTAAAACGCTGTTCTCTGCTACGATTCTTTTGCACCTCAGTCTCCAACCACTACTCTCTATAACAGTCCTTCTGCACCTGGATCCCCAACATCTGGTCTCTGTTAGATCCTTCTTAAACTCAGTCTCCAAACTCTGTGATCTGTAACAGTCCTTCTGGAAACTTTCTCCACACTCTGCTCTCCGTAACAGGCCTTCTGCACCTCATTCTCCAACCTCTGCTCTCTGCACCGATCCTTCTGCACCCCAGTCTCCATCCTCTGCTCTCTGTAAGAATCTTTTTGAACCCCAGTATCCAACTTCTCCTCTTTGTTAAAGTCCTTCTGCACCTCCGTCTCCAAGTTCTGCAATCTGTAACAGTCCTTCTGCACCCCAGTCTAAAAACTCTGCACTCAGAAATGATCTTTCTGCACCTTAGTCTCCAAACTCTGCTCTCTTTAATAGTCCTTCTGCACCCAGTCTCCAACATCTGCTCTATGCAAGGATCCTTCTTATCCCCAGACTGCTAACTCTGCTCTCTGCAATGGTCCTTCTACATCCTAGTTTCCAAAATATGCTCTCTGTAACAGTCCTTCTGCACCTCAGTCTCCAAACTCTGCTCTCTGAAACAGTGCTTCTGCACCCCTGTCTTCAACCTATGCTCTCAGTAACAGTTCTTCTGCACCCCAATCTCCAAACTCTGTACTCTGTAACACTCCTTCTGCACCCCAGTCTCCACCCTCTACTCTCTGTAAAAGTTCTTTTGCACCTTAGTCTTCAAACTCTGCTCTCTCTACGATCCTTCTGCACCACAGTATCCATACTCTGCTCTCTGTAAGAATCCTTCTGCACCCCAGTCTCCAACCGCTCCTTTCTGTAACAGTCCGACTGCACCTCAGTCCCCAAGCTCTGCTCTCTGTAATGAACCTTCAGCACCTCAGTCTCCAACCACTGCTCTCTGTAACAGGCCTTCTGAACCCCATTCTCCAACCTATGCTTTCTGGATCAGTCCTTTTGTAAACCAGTATCCTAACTTTGCTCTCTGTAACAATTCTTCTGCACCTGAGTCTCCAACCTCTGCTCTCTGAAACGGTCTGTCTGAACCCCAGTCTCCAAACTCTGTTCTCTGCATCAGTTCTTCTGCACCCCAGTATCCAACCTCTGCTCTCTGTAACAGTCCTTCTGTACCACAGTCTCAAAACTCTGCTCTTTGTAACGGTCCTTCTACACCCCAGTCTCCAATCTCTGCTCTCTGCAACAGTCCTTCTGCACCCCAGTATCCAACCTCTGCTCTCTTTAACAATCTTTCTGTACCTCAGTCTCCAACCTCTACTCTCTGTAAAAGTCCTTCTGCATTTCATTCTCCAACCTCTGCTCTCTGCAATAGTCCTTAAGCACCGCTGTCTCAAATTCTGGTCTCTGCAACAGTCTTTCTACACCCCAGTCTCAAACCTCTGCTATCTGCAACAGTCCTTCTGCACCTTAGTCTCTAACCTCTGCTCTCTGCAACGAACCTTCTGCACCCTAGTCACCAACATCTGCTCTCTGCAACAGTCCTTCTGCACCTAAGTCTGAAAACTCTGCTCTCTGCAACGATCCTGCTTCACCTCAGTTCCAAAATCTGATCTCTGCAATTGTCCTTCTGAACACCAGTATTCAACCTCTGCTCTCTATAACAATCCTTCTGCACCTCAGGCTCCAACATCTGCTCTCTGAAAAAGTCCTTCTGCACCCCAGTCTCTAACATCTGCTCTCTGCAACAGTCCTTCTGCACGTCAGTCTGTAACCTCTACTCTCTGTAACAGTCCTTATGCACCTCAGTCTCCAACATTTGCTCTTTGCAAGATTTTTCTGCAACCCAGTATCCAAACTCTGCCCTCTGTAACAATCCTTTTGAACCCCTTTTCAAAACTTTGTCCTCTGTAACAGTACTTCTGAACACCAGTCTCAATACTCTGCTTTCCACAAAGATCCTTCTGCACCCCAGTCTCCTTTTTCTGCTCTCTGCAAAAGTCCTTCTCCACCCCAGTCTCCAATCTGTAACAGTCCTCCTGTAGTGCACTCTCAAATGTCTGCTCTATGTAATGGTCCTTCTGAACCCAAGTCTCCAATCTCTGCTCTCTGTGACACTCCTTCTGCAACTCAATCTCCAACCTCTGCTCTCTGTAATGGTCCTCTTGCAGCCCAATTTCGAAACTCTGCTTTCTGTAACAGACCTTCTGCACCTGAGTCTCCAAACTCTCCTCTCTGTAACAGTCCTTTTACACCTCAATCCCCAACCTCTGCTCTCTGTAACAGTCCACCTGCACCTCAGTCTCTAACCTCTGCTCTCTGTAAGATCCTTCAGCAACCCAGTCTCCAAACACTGCTCTGTATAAAAGTCCTTCTGCACCCCAGTCTCCAAACTCTCTTCTCTGTAACTGGCCTTCTGCACGCCAGTCTCCAAACTCTGCTCTCTGCAATGATCCTACTTCACCCCAGTCTCCAAAATCTGATCTCTACAATAGTCCTTCTGCACCTCAGTCTTCAAATTCTGCTCTCTGTAAGATCTTTCTGCACCCCTTTTATTTAGCTCTGCTCTATTAAACAGGACTTCTGCACCTCAGTCTCCAATCTCTGCTCTTTGCAACAGTCCTTCTGCACCACAGTCTCCAAACTCGGCTCTCTGTAAGATCCTTCTGCACCTCAGTATCCAACCTGTTCTCCAGTTTCCAAATTCTTCTCTCTGTAACACTCTTTCTTCACCCCAGTATTTAACCTCTGCTTTCTGCAAGTATTCTGCGGCACCCTAGTCTCCAAACTCTGTCCTCTGAAACAGTCTTTCTGCTCCCCAGTCTCCAACAACTGCTCTCTGTAAAAGTCCTTCTTTACCCCAGTCTCAAACCTCTGCTCTCTGTATCTATCCTTCTGCACCTCAGTCTCCAACCTGTTCTCTCTTTAACATTCTTTCTGCACCCCAGTCTCCAAACTCTGCTCTCTGTAACAGTTTTTCTATACCGCAGTCACCAAACTCTGGTCTCTTTAACGGTCCATCTGCACCCCAATTTCCAACCTCTGCTTTCTGTAACAGTCCTTCTGAACCTCAGTCTCCTAACTCTGCTCTCTTTAACAGTCCTTCTACACCTCAGTCTCCAACCTCTGCTCTCTGTAACAGTCTTTCTGCACCTCAGTCTGACACCTCTGCTCTCTGCACGATCCTTCTGCACCCCAGTCTCCAAACACTGCTCTCTGTAACAGTCCACCTGCACTTCAGTCTTCAACCTCTCCTCTCTGTAACAGGCCTTCTGCAAGCCAGTCACCAAACTCTTCTTTCTGTAGCAGGCCTTCTGCACCCCAGTCTCCAAAATCTGCTCCCTGCATTGATCCAACTGCACCCCACTCTCCACCTACTGATCTCTGCAACAGTCTTTCTGTACCTCAGTCTCTAAATTCTGCTCTCTGTAAGATGCTTCTGCACCCCTGTATCCAACCTCTGCTCTCTTTAACAGTCCTTCTGCACCTCAGTCTCTTTCCACTGCTCTCTCTAACAATCCTTCTGCACCTCAGTCTCCCAACTCTGCTCTCTGTAAGATCTTTTTGCAACCAAGTCTTTAAACTCTGCACTCTGTAAGAGTACTTCTACACAACAGTCTTTAACCTCTTCTCTTTGCAACAATTCTTCTCCACCCCAGTCTCCAAAATCTGCTCTCTGCAACAATCCATCTGCACCCCAGTCTCCAACCTCTGCTGTCAGCAATGATCCTTCTGCACTTCACTCTCCAACCTCTGCTCACTGTAGGATTCCTCTAAAACCCAGTCTCAAACCTCTGCTCTCTGTGTCTATTATTCTGCCCCTCAGTCTCCAACCTCTGCTCTCTGTTACAGTTTTTCTATACCGCAGTCTCCAAACTCTGGTCTCTGTTACGGTCCTTCTGCACCCCAATTTCCAACCACTTTTTCTGTAACAGTCCTTCTGCCCCTCAGTCTCCAAACTCTGCTCTCTGTAACAGTCCTTCTACACCTCAGTCTCCAACCTCTGCTCTCTGTAACAGTCTTTCTACACCTCAGTCTTCAACCTCTGCTCTCTGTAACAGTCCTTCTGCACCTCAGTCTGACACCTCTGCTCTCTGCATGATTCTTCTGCACCCCAGTCTCTAAACACTGTTCTCTATAAGAGTCCTTCTGAACACCAGTCTCAAAACTCTTCTCTCTGTGTCTATCCTTCTGCACCTCAGTCTCCAACCTGTACTCTCTGTAACATTCCTTCTACACCCGAGTTCCCAACCTCTGCTCTCTGTAACAGTTTTTCTATACCGCAGTCTCCAAACTCTGGTCTTTGTAACGGTCCTTCGGCACCCTAATTTCCAACCTCTGCTTTCTGTAACAATCCTTCTGCACATCAGTCTCAAAACTCTGCTCTATATAACAGTACTTCTACACCTCAGTCTCCAACCTCTGCTTTCTGTAACAGTCCTTCTGCACCTCAGTCTGATACCTCTCCTCTCTACATGGTCCTTCTGCACCTCAGTCTCCAACAACTGCTCTTTGTAACAGTCTAACTGCACCTCAGTATCCAAACTCTTCTCTCTGTAAGATCCTTCAGCAACCCAGTCTTCAAACTCTTCTCTCTGTAACAGTCCTTCTGCACCCCAGTCTCCAACCTCTCCTCTCTGTAACATGCCTTCTGGACGCCAGTCTTTCAACTCTGCTCTCTGTAACAGGCCTTCTGCACCCCAGTCTCCATAATGTGCTCTCTGCAACGATCTTTCTGCACCCCAGTCTCCAACCCCTTATCTCTGTAAAAGTCCATCTGCACCTCAGTCTCCTAATTCTTCTCTGTGTAAGATGCTTCTGCACACCCTTATCCAACCTCTGCTCTGTGTAACAGTCCTTCTGCACCCGAGTCTCCAACCTCTGCTCTCTGTAACAGGACTTTTCCACCCTAGTCTAAAATCTCTGCTCTCTACAGCAGTCCTTCTGCACACTAGTTACCAACATCTGCTCTCTGCAACAGTCCTTCTGCACCTCAGTCTTAAAACTCTGCTCTCTGCAACGACCCATCTGCACCCCAGTCTCCTACCTCGGCTCTCTGTAACAGTCCTTCTGCACCTCAGTCTCCAAACTCTGCTCTTCTTACCTGTCCTTCTGCACACAGTCCCCTATTTCTGCTCTGTGTAACAGGACTTCTGCAACCCAGTCTCCAAACGCTGCTCTTTGTAACAGGCTTTCTGCACCCCAGTCTCCCACCTGTTTTCCATGCAACGATTCTTCTCCACCCAAGCTTCCAAAATCTGCTGTCTAGAACAGTCGTTTTGAACCCCAGTCTCCAACCTATGCTCTCTGTAACAGTCCTTCTACACAAAAATCTCCAAACTCTGCTCTCTTTAACAGTCTTTCTGCACCTCAGTCTCCAACCTCTGCTCTGTGTAACAGTCCTTCTGCACCCCAGTCTCTAAAATCTGCTCTATGCAACATTCCTTCTGCACCCCAGTCTTCAACATCTTCTCTCTGCAACACTCCTTCTGCACCCCAGTCTCCAAACTCCGCTCTCTGCAACAATTCTTGTGCACCCCAGTTTCCAACCTCTGCTCTCAGTAATAGTCCTTCTGCACCACAGTCTCCAACTTCTGCTCTCTATAAGATCCTTCTGCACTCTAGTTTCCAAACTCTGCTGTCTATAACATTCCTCTCCACCCCAGTTATCAACCTCAGGTCTCTGCAACAGTCCTTCTGCTCCCCAGTCTGCGAGATCTGTTCTCTGTAACAAACCTTCTGTTTCGCAGTCTCCGACCTCTACTCTTTGTAAAGGTTCTTCTACACTCCAGTCTCCAACCTCTGCTTTTTGTATCAGTCTGCCTGAACCCAGGTCTCCAAAATCTGTTCTCTGTATCTATCCTTTGCACCTCAGTCTCCAACCTATGCTCTATGTAAGAGTCCTTCTTCACTCCAGTCTTCAACCTCTGCTCTAGGTAACAGTCCTATACTGCAGTCTCCAAACTCTGCTCTCTTTAACGGTCTTTCTGCATCTTAATTTCCAAACTCTGCTTCCTGTAACAGTTTTTTCTGCACCTGAGTCTCCAAACTCTGCTCTCTGTAACAGTCCCTCTACACCCCAGTCTCCAATCACTGCTCTCTGTAAAAGTCCACCTGTACCTCAGTCTGAAACCTCTGCTCTCCACGATTCTTCAGCACCCAAGTCTTCAACCACTGCTCTCTGTAACAGTCCACCTGCAGCTCAGTCTTTAACCTCTGCTCTTCATAAGATCCTTCAGCAACTCAGTCTCCAAACACTGCTCTCTATAACAGTCCTTCTGCATCCCAGTCTCAAACCTCTCCTCTCTGTAACAGGCCTTCTGCTAAAATGTCTCCAAACTCAGCTGTGTGCAACGATCATTCTGCACGCCTGTCTCCAACCTCTGCTCTCTGCAATGATCTTACAAAACCCCAGTATTCAACCTCTCATCTCTGAAACAGTCCTTCTGCACCTCAGTCTTCAACCTCTGCTCTCTGTAATAGGCCTGCTGCACCCCAGTCCCCAACCGCTTTTCTGCAACGATTCTTCTCCACCCAATTCTTGAACATCTGCTCTCTGGGGTCCTTTTGCACCCCAGTCTGCAAACTCTCTGTAACATCCATCTGAACCGCAGTCTCCAACCTCTGCTCTCTGGAACAGTCCTTCTGCACCCCAGTCTCCAAACGCTGCTCTCTGTAACAGTCCTTCCGCACCTCAGTCTCCAACCCCTCCTCTCTGCAACAATTCTTCTGCACCCCAGTCTCCAACATCTTCTCTCTGCAACAGTCCTTCTTCACCCCAGTCTCCAAACTCTGCTCTCTGCAAAAAACCTTTTGGACCCCAGTCTCCAACGTCTTCGCTCTGCAACAGTCCTTCTACAATACAGTCTCCAACCTCTGCTCTCTGTAAGATCTTTCTGCACTCCAGTTTTCAAACTCTGCTCTCTGTAAAATTTCTTCTCCACCCCAGTCTCAAACCTCTGTCTTCTGCAACAGTCCTTCTGCTCCCCAGTCTCCGAGATCTACTCTCTGTCACAGACCTTATGTACCGCATTTTTTAAACTCTGCTCTCTGTAACGGTCCTTCTTCAACCCAGTCTCCAACCTCTGCTTTTTGAATCAGTCCTTCTGAACCCCAGTCTCCAACCTCTGCTCTTTGTATCTATCCTTCTGCACCTCAGTCTTCAACCTGTGGGTTCTGTAACAGTCCTTCTGCACCCCAGTCTTTAACCTCTGCTCTCTGTAACAGTCCTTCTATAGCACAGTCTCCAACCCCTGCTTTCTGTAACAGTCCTTCTGCACGTCAGTCTCTAAACTCTGCTCTCTGTAACCGTCCTTCCACACCTCAGTCTGAAACCTCTGCTCTCCATGATTCTTCTGCACCCCAGTTTCCAACCACTGCTCTCTGTAACAGTCTACCTGCACCTCAGTCTCCAACATCAGCTCTCTTTAAGTTCCTTCAGCAACCAGTCTCCAAACTCTGCTCTCTGTAACAGTTTTTCTGCACCCCAGTCTCCAACCTCTCCTCTGTGTAACAGGGCTTCTGCACTCCAGTCTTGAAACTCTGCTCTCAATAGCAGGCCTTCTGCCCGCCAGTCTCCATACTCTGCTCTCTCTAGCAGGCCTTCTGCACCAAAGTCTCATAACTCTGCTCTCTGAAATGATCCTTCTGCATCCCAATCTCCAAACCCTGCTCTCTGCAATGATCCTTCTGCACCCCTGTCTCCAAGCTCTGCTATTTGCAACGATCCTTCTGCACACCAGTCTACAACCTCTTTTCTATGTAACAGGACTTCTGCACTTCAGTCTCCAACATCTGCTCTCTGCAACAGTCCTTCTGAACCCCAGTCTCTAAATTCTGCTCTCTGCAACAGTCCTTCTGTACTGCATTCTCCGAACTCTACACTCTGTAACATTCTTTCTTCACCTAATACTAGAGTCTCTGCTTTCTGTATCAGTCCTTCTGCAGCCCAGTCTCTAACTTCTGCTCTAAGTGTCCTTCTGCACCTTAGTCTCCAACCTCTGCTCTCTGCAACAGTCCTTCTGCACTTCAGTCTCAAACCTCTGCTCTCTGCAACAGTCCTTCTGCACCCCAGTCTGAAAATTCTGCTCTCTGTAACAACCCTTCTGCACCTCAGTCTGGAAACTCTGTTCTCTGCAACGGTCCTTTGCACCCCAGTCTCCAACTTCTGCTCTCTGCAACAATCCTTCACACCCCAGTCTCCAATATCTGGTCTCTGCAACAGTCCTTCTTCACCACAGTCTGAAAACTCTGCTGTCTTAAACGAACCTCCTTCACCCCAGTCTTTTACCTCTGCTGTTTGTTAGAATCCTTCTGCACCTCAGTCTCCGTCATCTGCTCTCTGTAATATCCATGTGAACCCCAGTCTCCAACATCTGCTCTCTCTAACAGTCCTTCTGGATCTCAGTCTCCTACCTATGCTCTGTGCAAAAGTCCTTCAGCACCCCAGTCTGCAACTTCTCGTCCCTGCAACAGTCCATCTACACCCCAGTCTCCACCCTCTGCTCTCTGCAAAAGCCTTCTTCACCCCAGTCTGCAAACTATGCTCTCTGCAACGATCTTTCTGCACCCCAGTCTCCAACGTCTGCTCTCTGCAACAGTCCTTCTGTACCACAGTCTCCAACCTCTGCTCTCTGTAAGATCTTTCTGCACTCCAGTTTCCAAACTCTGCTCTTTCTAACATCCCTTCTTCACCCAAGTCGCCAAACTCTGCTTTCTGCAAGTGTCCTGCAGCACCCTAGTCTCCAAACTCTGTCCTCTGCAACAGTCCTTCTACTCCCCAGTCTCCAATATCTGCTCTCTGTAACAGTCATTCTGTACCGAATTCACCAAACTCTGCTCTCTGTAACGGTCCTTCTGCACCCCAGTCTCCAACCTCTGCTTTCTGTATCACTCATTCTGAACCCCAGACTCCAACTTCTGCTCTCTTTGTCTATCCATCTTCACCTCAGTCTCAAACCTGTGCTTTCTGTAACAGTTCTTCTGCACCCAAGTCTCCCAACTCTGCTCTTTGTAACAGTCCTTCTATACCGTAGTCTCTAACCTCTGCTCTCAGTAACGGTCCTTCTGCACCTCAATTTCTAACCTCTGCTTTCTGTAACAGTCTTTCTGCACCTCAGTCTCCAAACTTTGCTCTCCGTAACAGTCCTTCTGCACCCCAGTCTCCAACCACTGCTCTCTTTAACAGTCCACCTGCACCTTAGTCTCCAACCTCTGCTCTCTGTAAGATTCTTCAGCAACCCTTTCTTCAAAATCTGCTCTCTGTACCAGTCTTTCTGCACCCTAGTCTCCAACCTCTCCTCTCTGTAACAGGCCTTCTGCACGCCAGTCTCCAAATTTGCTCTCTTTAGCGGGCCTTCTGCACGCAAGTCTCCAACATCTGCTTTTTGCAAGGATCCTTCTGCACCCCAGTCTTTAACCTCTGGTCTCTGCAATGATCCTACTACACCCCAGTCTCCAACCTCTAATTTCTACAACAGCCCTTCTGCACCTCAGTCTCCAAATTCTGCTCTCTGTAAGATCCTTCTGCACCGCTGTCTCCAACCTCCTCTCTCTGTAACATTCCTTCTTCACCCCAGTATTCAACCTCTGCTTTCTGTATCAGTTTTTCTGAACCCCAGTCTCCAACCTCTGCTCTCTGTGTCTATCCTTCTTCACCTCAGTTTCCAACCTGTGCTTTCTGTATCAGTCCTTCTACACCCAAGTCTTCCATCTCTGCTCTCTGTAAAATTCCTTCTATACCTTAGTCTCCAAACACTGCTCTCTGTAACGGTTTTTCTGCACCCCAATTTCCAAACTCTGCTTTCTGTAACAGTCCTTCTGCACCCCAGTCTCCAAACACTACTCTCTGTAACAGCCCACCTGCACCTTAGTCTCTAACCTCTGCTCTCTGTAAGATCTTTTAGCAACCCTTTCTTCAAAATCTACTCTCTGTACCAGTCCTTCTGCACCCCAGTCTCCAACCTCTCCTCTCTGTAACAGGCCTTCTGCACGCCCGTCTCCAAATCTGCTCTCTTTAGCAGGCCTTCTACACGCAAGTTTCCAACCTCTACTCTCTGCAATGATCCTTCTGCACCCCAGTCTTTAACCTCTGCTCTCTGCAATGATCCTACTGCACCCCAGTCTCCAACCTATAATATTTACAACAGTCCTTCTGCACCTCAGTCTCTAAATTCTGCTCTCTGTAAAATCTTTCTGCACCACTGTCTCCAAACTCTGCTCTCTGTAACAGTCCTTCTTTAACCCAGTCTCCAACCTGTGCTCTCCGCAACAGTTCTTCTGCACCCCAGTCTCTAAACTCTTCTCTCTCCAACAGTCCTTCGGCACCCTAGTTACCAACATAAGCTCTCTTTTACAGTCCTTCTCCACCCCAGTCTCTAACCTCTGCTCTCTGTAACAGTCCTCCTGTACTGCAGAATCCAACCTCTGCTCTCTGTAAGGGTCTTTCTGCACCGCAGACTCCAGTCACTTCTTTCTGTATCAGTCCTTCTGCAACCAAGTCTCCCACCTCTGCTCTCTATAACAGTCCTTATGCACCCCGGTCTCCAAAGTAAGCTATCTGCAACAGTCCTTCTGCACCCCAGTCTCCAAACTCTGCTCTCTGTAACAATTCTTCTGCACCTCAGTCTCAAAACTCTGTACTCTGCAACGTTACTTCTGCACCTCAGTCTGCAACATCTACTCTCTGTAACAGTCTTTCTGCACCTGATTCTTCAACCTTTGCTCTCTGTAGGATCCTTCTCCAACCCAGTCTCCAAACTCTGCTCTCTGTAACAGTCCTTCTTAACCCCAGTCTCCAACCTCTGCTCTCTGCAACAGTCCTTCTGCATACCAGTCTCCAACATCTGGTCTCTGAAACAGTCCTTCAGCATCTCAGTCTAAAAATTCTGCTCTCAGCAACGATCCTTCTGCACCTCAGTCTCCTACCTCTGCTCTCTGTAAGACCCTTCTGAAACCCAGTCTCCAAACTCTGCTCTCTGTAACAGTCCTTCTACGGAATAGTTTTCAACCTCTGCTCTCTGTAACCATCCTTCTGCACCCCAGTCTCCAAACTCTGCTCTCTCCAAGGATTCTTCTGTACCACAATCTCCAACCTCTGCTCTCTGCAACAGTCCTTCTGCACACCAGTCTCCGATATCTGCTCTCTGCAACAGTCCTTCAGCAACTAAGTCTAAAAACTCTGCTCTCTGCAACGATCCTTCTGCACCTCAGTCTCCTACCTCTGCTCTCTGTAAGACCCTTATGCAACAGAGTCTCTAAACTCAGCTCTCTGTAACAGTCCTTCTGCAGAATAATTTCCAACTTCTGCTCCCTGTAACAGAAATTTTGCATCCTAGTCTGGAACCTCTGCTCTCTGTAACAGGCCTTCAGAACCCCAGTATTCAACCTCTTCTCTCTGCAATGATTTTTCTCCACCCCAGTCTCCAACATCTGCTCTCGGCAACAGTCCTCCTGCACCCTACTCACAAACCTCTGCTCTCTTCAAGATCCTTATTCACTCAAGTCTCCAACTCTTCTCTCTGCAATGATTCTTCTCCATCCCAGTCTCCAACATCTGCTCTCTGAAACTGTCTTTTTGTACACCAGTCTCCAAACTCTGCTCTCTGTAAGATCCATCTGAACCCCAGTCTCCAACCTCTGCTCTCTGTAACAGTCCTTGTGCAAACCAGTCTCCAAACTCTGTTCTATGTAACTGTCGTTCTGCACCTTAGTCTCCAAACTCTGCTCTCTGTAACAGTCCATCTGCAACTCAGTCTCTAAAATCTGCTCTCTGCCACGATCCTTTTGGACCCCAGTTTTCTACTTCTGCTCTTTGAAACAGTCCTCCTGCACTACAGTCTCCAGACTCAGCTCTCTGTAAGATCCCTCTGCACTCCAGTTTCCAAACTCTGCTCTCTGTAACATTCCTTATCCATCCCAGTCCCCAACATCTGTCCTCTGCAACAGTCCTGCTGCTCCCCAGTCTCCGAGATCTGCTCTGTGTAACAGTCCTTCTGTACCGCAGTCTCCAACCTCTGCTCTCTGTAACGGTCCTTCTACACCCCAATTTCCAACCTCTGCTTTCTGTAACAGTACTTCTGCACCTCAGTCTCCAAACTGTGATCTCTGTAACACTCCTTCTACACCTCAGTCTCCAACCTGTGCTCTCTGTAACATTCCTTCTGCACCCCAGTCTCCAACCTCTGCTCTCTGCATTGGTACCTCTGCACCCCAGTCTCCAACCTTGTTCTCTACAACAGTACTTCTGTACTGCAGTCTCCAACCTCTTTTCTCTGTAAGGGTCCTTTTGCAACCTAGTCTGCCACCTCTACTTTCTATATCAGTCCTTCTGCACCACAGTCTCCAAACTCTGCTCTCTGTAACCGTCATTCTACAATTCACTCTGCAACCTCTGCTCTCTGAAAAAGTCTTTCTGCAACCAGTCTTAATACTCTGCTCTCTGCAACAGTCCTACAGCACCCCAGTCTCCATTCTCTGCTCTCTGCAACAGTCCTTCTCCACCCCAGTCTCCAACCTCTGCTCTCTTTAACAGTCGTTCTGTACTGCAATCTCCAACCTCTGCTCTCGGTAAGGGTCCTTCTGCACCCCAGTCTCCAAACTCTGCTTTCTGTATCAGTCCTTCTGCACCCCTGTCTCTAACCTGTGCGCTCTGTAACAGTCTTTCTGCACCTCAGACTCCATCCTCTGCTCTCTGCTACAGTCCTTAAGCGCCCCAATCTTTAACCTCTTCTCTCTGCCACAGTCCTTCTGCAGCTCAGTGTCAAAACTCTGCTCTCTGTACGATCCTCCTGAAACCCAGTCTCAAACCCCTACTTTCTGCAATGGTCCTTCTGTAAACCAGTCTCCAAACTCTGTTCTCTACAACAGTCATTCTGCACCCCATTCTCCAATGTCTGCTCTCTGTAAGATTCTTTCAGTCTCCAACCTCTGTTCTCTGTAAGGGTTCTTCTGCACCCCAGTCTTAAACCTCTGCTTTCGGTATCACTCCTTCTGCACTGCAGTCTCCAAACACTGCTCTCTCTAACGATCCTTCTGCACTTCAGTCTCCAAACTTTGCTTTCTCTAACAGTCCTTCTGTACCTCATTCTCTAACCTCTGCTCTCTGTAAGATTCTTTTGCAACCCAGTCTCCGAACTCTGATCTCTGTAACTGTCCTTCTGCACCCCAGTCACCAGCATCTGCTCTCTGCAACAGTCCTTCTCCACCCCAGTCTCCAGCATCTGCTCTCTGCAACAGTCCTTCACCACCCCAGTCTCCAAACTCTGCTCTCTGTTACAGTCCTTCTGGACCCCAGTCCCCACCCTCTGTTCTAAGCAAAAGTTTTTCTGCATCCCAGTCTCCAAACTCTTTTCTCTGTAACTATCCTTCTTCTCCTCAGTCTCCAACCTCTGCTCTTTGCAAGGGTCCATCTCACCTCATTCTCCGACTTCTACTCTCTGTAACAGTGCTTCTGCACCTCAGTCTCCAAACTCTGCTTTTTGTAAGATCTTTATGAACCCCAGTCTCCAACATCTGCTCGCTGTAACAGTCCTTGTGCAATCCAGTCTCCAACGTCTGCTCTCTGCAACAGTTCTTATGTACCTCAGTCTGAAAAATCTGCTCTCTGCAACAATTCCTCTGTACCCAATTCTCCAAACTCTGCTCTCTGTAACAGTCTTTCTGTACCTCTGTCTCCTACCTCTGCTCTCTGTAAGACCATTCTGGAAACCCAGTCTGCAAACTCTGCTCTCTATAACAGTCTTCTGCACCCCAGTCTCCAACCTCTGCTTTCTGAAACAGGCCTTCTGCACCCCAGTCTCCAAGCTCTACTCTCTGCAACGATCCTTCTGCACCCCAGTCTCCTACCTCTTCTCTCTAAAACAGTCCTTCTGCACCCCAGTCTCCTACCTCTGCTCTCTGTAAGATCATTCTGCACACCAGTCTCCAACCCCTGCTCGCTGTAACAGTCTTCTGGAACCTATCTCCAAATTTTGCTCTCTGCAACAGTCCTTTCTCTACCCCAGTCTCCAACCTCTGTTTTCTGCAACAGTTCTTCTACACCCCAGTCTCCAAACTCTACTCTCTGTAACAGTCCTTTTGTACCAGAGTCTCCAACCTCTGCTTCTCTGTAACGGTCCTTCTGCCCCCCAGTCTCCAACATCTGCTTTCTTTTTCAGTCCTTCTGCACCCCAGATTCCAAACTCTGCTCTCTGTAACAGTCTTCTACACCTCAGTCTCTAACTGCTGCTTTCAGAAACAGTCCTTGTGAACCCCCAGTCTCCTACCTCTGCTCTCTGCAACATTCCTTCTGCACCCCAGTATCAAACCTATGCTCTCTGTAATAGTCCCGTCTGCACCCTAGTCTCCAACCTCTGCTCTCTGTAATGATCCTACTGCACCCCAGTCTTCAAACATCCGCTCTCTGTAACAGTCCTTCCGCACCAAAGTCTCCAAATCTTTTCTCTGTAAGATCGTACTGAAACCCAGTCTCCAACTTCTGCTATCTGTTACTGTCCTTCTACACCCCAGTCTTTAACCTCTGCTCTCTGCAACAGTCCTCCTTCACCTCAGTTTCCAAACTCTGCTTTCTGCAACAGTCCTTCTGCACCCAAGTCTCCAACTTCTGCTCTTCGCAACATTCCTTCTGCACCCCAGTCTCCAAACTGTGCTCTCTGTAAAAGTCTTTATGCACCCCAGTCTCCAAACTCTGCTCTCTGTAACGATCCTTCTGCACCCCAGTCTTGAACCTCTGCTCTCTTCAACGATCCTTCTGCACATAAGTCTCAAACCTCTGCTCTCTGCAATGATCCTTCTCCACCCCAGTCTCAAACCTCTGCTCTCTGCAACAGTCCTTATGAACCCCAGTCTCCAACATCTGCTTTGTGAAACAGTTTTTCTGTATCTCAGTCTGAAAACTCCCCTCTCTGTAATCCTCCATCTGCAACCCAGTCTCCAACCTATGCTCTCTGTAACAGTCCTTCTGTACCTCAATCTCCAATCTCTATTCTATGCAACAGTCCTTCTGCGCAGAAGTCTCTAATGTCTTCTCTCTTAAACAGTCCTTCTACACCCCAGTCTTCAACGTCTGCTCTATGCAACAGTCCTTCTACACCCCACTCTCCATACTCTGATCGCCCCAATGATTCTTCTGCACCCCAGTCTCCAAACTCTGTTCTCTACATCAGTTCTTCTGCACCCCAGTCTCCAACCTCTGCTCTCTGAAACAGTCCTTCTGTACCACAGTCTCCAAACTCTTCTCTCTGTAAGGGTACTTTTGCACCCCAATTTCCAACCTCTGCTTTCTGTTTCAGTCCTTCTGCAACCCAGTCTCCAACCTCTCCTCTGCGTAACTGTACTTCTGCACCTTAGTCTCCAACCTCTGCTCTCCGCTACAGTCCTTTTGAACCCCAATCTTTAACCTCTACTCTCTGCAACAGTGCTCGTACATCCCAGTCTAAAACCCCTGCTCTCTGCATCAGTGCTTCTGCACCCCTGTCTCCAACCTCTCCTCTTTGTAACTATTCTTCTGCACCTCAGTCTTCAACCTCTGATATCTGAAACAGTCTTTCTGCACCTCATTCTCCAACTTCTACTCTCTTTAACAGTGCTTCTGCACCTCAGTCTCCATTCTCTGCTCTCTGTTAGATCCTTCTGCAACCCAGTCTTCAAACTCTGCTCTCTGTAACAGTCCTTCATTACCCCAGTCTCCAAATTGTTCTCTCTGTAACAGGCCTTCTGCTCTCCAGTCTCCAACCTCGGCTCTCTGTATCAGTCCATCTGCACCCCAGTCTCTAATGTCTGCTCACTGCAACGATCTTTCTTCACCCCAGTCTTTAACCTCTGCTCGCTGCAATAGTCCTTGTGCAACCCAGTCTACAACATCTGCTCTCTGCAACATTTCTTCTGTACCTCAGTCTGAAAACTCCGCTGTCTGTAATAATCCTTCTTCACCCCAGTCTCCAGCCTGTGCTCTCTGTAACAGTTCTTCTGCACCTCAGTCTCAAACCTCTGCTTTCAGCAGCACTACTTCTGCATCCCAGTCTCTAACCTTGGCTTTCTGCAACATTCCTTCTGCTTCCAAGTATCAAACCTGTACTCTCTGTAAAACTCTGTCTGCACCCCAGTCTCAAACCTCTGCTTTTTGTACGATCTTTCTGCACCTTAGACTCTAACCCCCACTCTCTGCAACAGTCCTTCTGCACCTCAGTCTCCAAACTCTGCTTTCTGCAACAGTCCTTCTGCACTCAAGTCTCCAACCTCTGCTCTCCGCAACATTCCTTCTGCACCCCAGTCTCAAAACTCTTCTCGCTGCAACAGTCCTTGTGAACCCCAGTCTCCAACATCTGCTTCCTGCAACAGTTCTTCTGTACCTGAGTCTGAAAACTCTGCTCTCTTCAACAGTCCTTCTACACTCTAGTCTCCATACTCTGCTCGCCCCAATGATCTTCTGCACCCCAGTCTCTAACCTTTGTTCTCTACATAAGTTCTTCTGCACCCCAGTCTCCAACCTCGACTCTCTGTAACAGTCCTTCTGTACCGCCGTCTCCAACCTTTGTTCTCTGTAAGGGTTCTTATGCACCCCAGTATCCAACCTCTGCTTTCTGAATCAGTCATTTTGCACCACCGTCTACAAACTCTTCCCTCTCTAACAGTCCTTTTGAAACTCAGTCTGCAACCTCTGCTCTCTAAAACAGTCCTTCTACACCACAGTATCTATCCTCTACTCTCTGCAACAGTCCTTTTGCACCCCAGTCTCCAACATCTGCTCTCTGCAACAGTAATTCTCCACCCCAGTCTCCAACCTCTGCTCTCTTTAACAGTCAATCTGTACTGCATTCTCCAAACTCTGCTCTCGGTAAGGATACTTCTGCACCTGAGTCTCCAACCTCTGCTTTCTGTATCAGTCCTTCTCCACCCCAGTCTTCAAACTGTGCTCGGTGTAACTGTACTTCTGCACCTTAGTCTTCAACCTCTGCTCTCATCTACACTACTTCTGGACCCCAATTTCCAAACTCTACTCTCTGCAACAGTCCTTCTACATCGCAGTCTAAAACCTCTACTCTCTGCAACAGTTTTTCTGAACCTCAGTCTCCAAACTCTGCTCTCTGCAACATTCCTTATTCACCCCAGTATCAAACCATTGTTCTCTGTAAAAGTCCGTCTGCACCCCAGTCTCCAAACTCTGCTCTCTGTAAGGATCCTTCTGCACCTCGAACCTCCGCTCTCTTTAACAGTCCTTTTGCACCTAACTCTCCAAACTCTTTTCTCTGTAAGATCTTTCTGAAACCCAGTCTCCAACATCTCCTCTCGATAACAGTCCTTCTGCACCCAAGTCTTTAACCTCTTCTCTCTGCAACAGTCCTTCTGCACCCTTCAGTCTCCAAACTCTCCTTTCTGCAACAGTACTTCTGAAAACAAATCTCCAACATCTGCTCTCCGCAACATTCCTTCTGCACTCAAGTCTCCAACCTATGCTCTCTGTAAAAGTCCTTCTGCACCCAAGTCTTCAAACTCTGCTGTATGTAACGATTCTTCTGCACCCAGTCTAGAACCTCTGCTCTCTGCAACAATCCTTCTGCACCTCAGTCTCCAATCTCTGCTCTCAGCAACAGTCCTTCTGTACCTCAGTCTCCAATCACCTCTATGCAACAGTCCTTCTGCACCCAAGTCTCCAACATCTGCTCTCTGCAAAAGTCCTACTACACCCTAGTCTTCATACTCTGCTCGCCTAAACAATCCTTCTGCACCCCAGGCTCCAACATCTGTTCCCCACATCAGTCATTCTACAACGCAGTCTGCAATCTATGGTCTCTGCAAAAGTCCTTCTTCACCCCAGTCTCCATCTTCTGCTCTCTGCAGCAGTCCTTTTGCATCCCAGTGTCCAACATCTGCTCTTTTCAACAGTCATTCTCTACCCCAGTCTCCAATCTCTGCTCTCTGTAACAGTTCTTCTGTACTACATTCTCCAACCTCTTCTCTCTCTAAGGGTACTTCTGTACCTGAGTCTCGAACCTCTGCTTTCTGCATCAGTACTTCTGCACCCCAGTCACCAAACTCTGCTCTGTGTAACTGTACTTCTTCACCTTAGTCTCCAAGTCTGCTCTCTGCTACAGTCCTTCTGGACCCCAATCTCCGACCTTTACTCTCTGCAACAGTCCTTCTACATCGCAGTCTAATACCTCTGCTCTGTGCAACAGTGCTTCTGCACCCCAATCTCCATCCATTGCTCTCTGTAACAATACTTCTGCACCTCAGTCTCAAACTCTGCTCTCTGCAACGGTCCTTCTTCACCTCAGTCTCCAACTTCCACTCTCTGTAACAGTGCTTCTGCACCTCAGTCTCCAACCTCTGCTCTCTTTAAGATCCTTCTGCAACCCAGTCTCTAAATTCTGCTCTCTGTAACAGTCCTTAATCACCCCTGTCTCCAAACTCTGCTCTCTGTAACAGGCCTTCTGCACCCCAGTCTCCAAACTCTGCTCTCTGTGTCAGTCCATCTGCACATTTGTCTCCAACCCCTGCTCTCTGCAATGATCCTTCTGCACCCCAGTCTCATACCTGTGCTCACTGTAACAGTCCTTGTGTAACACAGTCTACAACATCTGCTCTCTGCAACAGTTCTTCTGTACGTCAGTCTGAAATCTCTGCTCTCTGCAATAATCCTTCTGCACCCAGTCTCCTACCTCTGCTCTTGGTAAAAATCCTTCTGTACCTCAGTCTCCAAACTCTGCTCTCTGTAAGACCCTTCTGAAAACCAGGCTTCAAACTCTGCTCTCTGTAACAGTCCTTCTGCACCCAGTCTCTAAACTCTGCTCTCTAACAGGCCTTCTGAACCCCAGTCTCCAAACTCTGCTCTCTGTAAGAGGCCTTCAGAACCCCAGTCTCCAACCTCTACTCTCTGCAACGATCATTCTGCACCCCGATCTCCAACCTATGCTCTCTACAACAGTCCTTTTGCACCCCCAGTCTCCAACATCTGCTCTCTGTAACATCTTTCTACAAACCAGTCTCCAAACTTTGCTCGCTGTAACTGTCTTTCTGTACCGGATACTCCAACAATTGCTCTCTGAAACGGTCCTTCTGCAAACCAATCTCCAACATCTTCTTTCTCTATCAGTCCTTTTGTATCCCAGTCTCCAACCTCTGCTCAATGTAACAGTCTTTCTGCACCTCAGTTTTCAACCTCTACTTTCTGCAACAGTCCTTCTGCACCCAAATCTCCAAATACTGCTGTCTGCAACATTCCTTCTGCAGCCCAGTCTCCAACCTGTGCTCTCTGCAACGATCATTCTCCACCTCATTCTCAAACTCTGCTCTCTGCAAAGATCCTTCTGCACACCAGTCTCCAACCTCTGCTCTCTTCAACAGTCCTTGTGAACCCCAGTCTCCAACATCTCTCTCTGCAAAAGTTCCTCTGTACCTCCGTCTGAAAACTCTGCTATCTGCAATAATCCATCTTCACCCCAGTCTCCAAACTCTGCTCCCTGTAACAGTCCCTTCTGTACCTAAGTCTCCAATCTTTGCTCTATGAAATACTCCTTCTTAACCCTAGTCGCCAACGTCTGCTCTCTGAAACAGTCCTTCTACACCCCAGACTCCAACCTCTGCTCTCTGCAACAGTCCTTCTACACCCCAGTCTCTATACTCTGCTCGCCCCAAAGATCTTTCTGCACCCCAGTCTCCAACTTCTTCTCTCTGCAACGATACTTCTCCACCCCATTCTCCAACATCTGCTCTCTGCAACAGTCCTTTTGCACCCCAGTATCCAAACTCTGCTCTGTTTAGATCCATCTGAACCCCAGTCTCTATCCTCTGCTCTCTGTAACAGTCCTTCTGCACAACAGTCTCCAAATTCTGCTTTCTTTATCTGTCCTTATGCACCTCAGTCTCAAATATCTGCTCTCTATAAGAGTCCATCAGCACCCCAGTATCTAAAATATGCACTCTGCAACAGTCTTTCTGCACCCCAGTCATCAACATCTGCTCTCTGCAACAGTCCTTCTGCACCCCAGTCTCCAAACTTTGCTCTCTGCAAGGATTTTTCTGGACCCCAGTCTCCAACGTCTGCTCTCTGCAACAGTTCGTGTGCACAAAAGTCTCCAACCTCTGCTAGGTGTAAGATACTTCTGCACTGCAGTTTACAAACTCTGCTCTCTGTAACATTCCTTCTCCACCGCAGTCTCCAACCTCTGTCCTCTGCAACAGTCCTCTGCTCTCTGTAACAGTCATTCTGTACCGCAGACTCCAAACTCTTCTCTCTGTAACAGTCCTTCTAATCCCCAGTCTCCAACTGCTGCTCTCAGCAACAGTCCTTCTTCACCTGAGTCTGAAAACTCTGCTGTGTGCAACGAACCTTCTGCACCCCAGTCTCCTAACTCTGCTCTCTGTAACAGTCCTTCTACATCTCAGTCTTCAACCTTTGCTCTCTGTAACAGTCCTTCTGCACCTCAGTCTCAAAAATCTGATCTCTGTAAGAACCTTGACTAACCAGTCTCCAAACTCTGATCTCTGTAACAGTTCTTCTACACCTGAGTCTCCTACCTCTGCTCTCTGTAAGACCCTTCTGCAACCCAGTCTCCAAACTCTGCTCTCTGTAACAGTCCTTCTTCACAACAGTTTCCAACATCTGCTTTCTATAACAGAAATTCTGAAACCCAGTCTCGAACCTCTGCTCTCTGTAACAGGCCTTCTGAACCCCAGTCTCCAAACACTTCTCTCTTCAACGATTCTTCTCCAAACCAATCCCAACCTCTGCTCTTGGCAAGAGTCCTACTACACTCCAGTCTCCAACCTCTGCTCTCTGTAAGATCCTAATGCACTCCAGTCTCCAAACTCTGCTCTCTGTAACAATCCGTCTGCAACCCAGTCACTGACATGTGCTCTCTGCAACAGTCCTTCTGCACCCCAGTCTTTAAAAACTTTTCTCAGCAACAATTCTTCATCACCCCACTCTCCAAATTCTGCTCTCAGCAACAGTCCTTAAGCACACCAGTCTCTAACCTCTGCTCTCTTTAACACTCCTTTTGCAAACCAGTCTCCAACATCTGCTCTCTGTAACAGTCCTTCTGCACCCCAGTCTCCAACCTCTGCTTTCTGTTTCAGTCCTTCAGCACGACAGTCTCCAACCTCTTCTCTCTGTAACAGTTCTTCTGCAACTTAGTTTCCAACCTCTACTTCTGCAACAGTCCTACTGCACCCCAGTCTCCAACCTCTGCTCTCTGCAACAGTCCTTGTGCAACCTAGTTACCAACATCTGCTTTCTGCAACAGTCTTTCCGCACCCCAGTCTCCAACTCTGCTCTCTTTAACAGTACTTCTGTACTGCAGTCTCTAAACTCTGCTCTCTGTTACCGTCTTTCTTCACCACAAACTCTAATCTCTGCTTTCTCTATCAGTTCTTCTGATCCCCAGACTCCAAACTTTGCTCTCTGTGAGAATCCTACTGCACATCAATCTCTAACCTCTGCTCTCTGTAAGATCCTTCTGCTCCCCAGTTTCCAAACTCTGCTTTCTGCAACATTCCTTCTCCACCCCAGTCCCCAACCTCTGCTTTCTGCAAGTGTCCTGGGGCACCCCAGTCTCCATCATCTGTCCTCTGCAACAGTCCTTCAGTAACGCAGTCTCCAACCTCTGCTCTCTGTAAAGGTCCTTCTGCACCCCAGTCTCAAACCTCTGATTTCTGTATCAGTCTTTCTGAACTCCAGTCTTCAACCTCTGACTCTGTAACAGTCTTTCTACACCTCAGTCTCCAACTTCTGCTCTCTTTAACAGTCCTTCTGCACCTCAGTCTGAATCCTCTGCTCTCCAAATCCTTCTGCAGCTCAGTCTGCAAACTGTGCTCTCTGTAACAGTCCTTCTGGACCCAGTCTCCAATCTCTGCTCTCTGTAACAGTTTTTCTATACCGCAGTCTACAAACTTTGCTCTGTGTAATGGTACTTCTGCACCCGAATTTCCAACCTCTGCTTTCTGTAACAGTCCTTCTGAACCTCAGTCTTCTAACTCTGCTCTCTGTAACAGTCCTTCTACACCTCATCCTCCAAACTCTGCTCTCTGTAACATTTTTTCTATACCGCAGTCTACAAACTTTGCTCTGTGTAACGGTACTTCTGCACCCGAATTTCCAACCTCTGCTTTCTGTAACAGTCCTTCTGAACCTCAGTCTTCTAACTCTGCTCTCTGTAACAGTTCTTCTACACCTCATCCTCCAAACTCTGCTCTCTGTAACAGTGTTTGTGCACCTCAGTCTGAAACCTCTGCTCTCCAAGTTCCTTCTGCACCCCAGTCTCCAACCACTGCTCTCTGTAACAGTCCACCTGAACCTCAGTCTCCAACCACTTCTCACTGTAAGATTCTTCAGAAACCCAGTCTCCAAACTGCGCTCTCTGTAACAGTCCTTCGGCAGCACAGTCTCAAATCTCTTCTCTTTGTAACAGTCCTACTGCACCTCAGTCTCCAAACTCTGCTCTCTGCAACAGTCCGTCTGCACCCCAGTCTCCAACCTCTGCTCTCTGCAACAGTCCGTCTGCACCCTAGTTACCAACATCTGATCTCTTCAACAGTACTTCTGCACCTCAGTCTCCAAACTCTGCTCTCTGTGAGAATACTACTGCACATCAATCTCCAACCTCTGCTCTCTGTAAGATCCTTCTGCACCCCAGTTTCCAAACTCTGCTCTCTGTATAATTACTTCTGAACCCTAGTCTCAAACCTCTGCTTTCTGAAACGGTCCAGCTGCACCCCAGTCTCCAACCTCTGTCTTCTGCAACAGTCCTTCTGCTCTCCAATATCCAAACCCTGGTCTCTAGAACAGTCCTTCTGTACCGAAGTCTCATAACTCTGCTCTCCGTAAAGGTCCTTTTGCATTACAGTCTCCAACCTCTGCTTTCTTTATCAGTCCTTCTTCACAACAGTCTCCAACCTCTGCTTTCTGTAACAGTCCTTCTGCACCTCAGTCTGCAACCTCTGCTCTTTCCAAAAGTTTTTCTGCACCCCATTCTCCAACCTCTCCTCTTTGAAACAGTCCTTCTGAACAACAGTCTCCAACATCTACTCGCTGCAACAGTCCTTCTGTAACCTATTCTCCAAACTCTGCTTTCTGCAACAGTTCTTCTGTACCTCAGTATCCAATCTCTGCTCTGTATATGATCCTTCTGAAACTCAGACTCAAAACTCTGCTCTCTGTAACAGTCCTCTACAAAACAGTCTCAAAACTCTGCTCTCTGTAACAGGTCTTCCTCAAGCCAGTTTCCAACCTCTGCTCTCTGTAGCTGTCTTTCTGCACCCCAGTCTAAAACATCTGCTCTCTGCAACAGTCCTTCTGCATCATAGTCTGAAAAATCTGCTCTCTGCAACAATCCTTTGCACCTCAATCTCCAAACTCTGTTCTATGTAAGATCCTTCTGCAACACAGTCTTTAAAATCTGCTCCCTATAACACTCTTTCTGCACCTCAGTCTCCATCCTCTGCTCTCTGTAACAGTCTTTCTACATCTCAGTCTGAAACCTCTGCTCTCTGCATGATCTTTCTGACCCCAGTCTTCAACCACTGCTCTCTGTAACAGTCCTTCTGCACCTCAGTCTCCAAACTCTGCTCTCTGAAAGATCCTTCTGCCACCCAGTCTCCTAACTCTGCTCTCTACAACATTCCTTTTGCACCCCATTCTTCAAACTCCGCTCTCTTTAACAGGCCTTCTGCATCCCAATCTCAAAACTCTTCTCTCTGCAACGATCATTCTACACCCCTGTCTCCAACCTCTGCTCTCTGCAACAGTCCTTCTGCACCCTAGTCTCCAACCTCTACTCTCTGTAAGATCCTTCTGCACCCCAGTTTTCAACATCTACTCTATGTAACAGTAATTCTGAACACCAGTCTCAAAAATCTGCTCTTTGTAACAGTCCTTCTGCACACCAGTCTCTAACCTTTGTTTTCTTAAACAGTCCTTCTGAACTGCAGTCTGCAAACTCTGCTCTCTGTAACAGTCCTGCTGTACCACAGTCGCCAAACTCAGCTCGCTGTATCAGTCCGTCTTCAACCCAGTCTGCAACCTCTGCTCTCTATAACAGTCCTTCTGTACCTCATCTCCAACCTCTGCTCTCTGCAAAGCTCTTTCTGCACCCCAGTCTCCAACCTCTGCTCTCTCTAAGATAATTCTTCACTCTAGTCTCCAAAATCTGCTCTCTGAAACAATCATTCTGCACCACAGTCTCCATACTCTGCTCACTTTAATAGTCCTTCTGCACCTTAGTCTGCAACATCTGCTCTCTGCAATCGTTCTACTGAATCCCAGTGTCCAACATCTGCTCTCTGCAATAGTAATTCTGCACCCCAGTCCCCAACATCTGCTCTCTACAACACTCCTTCTCCACCCCAGTCTCCAACTTCTGCTTTTTGCAACAGTCCTTCTGCACCCCAGTCTCAAACCTCTGCTTTCTATATCAGTCCTTCTACACCCAAGTCTCCAACCTCTGCTCTCTGTAACAGCCCTTCTGCACCCCAGTCTCCAACCTCTTCCCTCTGCAACAGTCCTTCTACAACCCAGTCTCCAACCTCATCTCTCTGTAATAGTCATTCTGCACATCAGTCTCCAAACTCTACTCTCTGTAACAGTCCTTCAGTACCGCAGTCTCAAAACTCTGCTCTCTGTAAAGGTCCTTTTGCACTCCAGTCTCCAAACTCGGCTTTCTTTGTCCGTCCATGTGAACCTCAGTCTCCAACCTCTGCTCTCTGCAAAAGTCCTTCTGCAACCCATTCTCCAACTTCTGCTCTCTGCAACAGTCCTTCTGAAAAACAGTATCCAACATCTGCTCTCTGAAAAAGTCCTGATGTACCCTAGTCTCCAACCTCTGCTCTCTGCAACAGTCCTTCTGTACTGCAGTCTCCAACTTCTGCTCTCTGCAACGAACCTTGTGCACCCCAGTCTCAAACATCTGCTCTCTGCAAAAGTCCTTCTGCACCTCAGTCTGAAAATCTTGCTTTCTGCAACAATCCTTCTGCACCCCAGACTTCAACATCTGCTCTCTTTAACAGTCCTTATGCACCTCAGTCTCCAAACTCTGCTCTATGTAAGATCCTTGTGCAACACAGTCTCCAAAATTAGCTCCTTGTAACAGTCCTTCTGCACCTCAGTCTCCAAACTCTGCTTTCCGTAACAGTCGATCTACACCTCAGCCTGTAACCTCTTCTATCTACACGATTCATCTGAACCCCAGTCTCCAACCACTGCTCTCTGTAACAGTCCTCCTGCACCTTAGTCGCCAAACTCTGCTCTGTAAGATCCTTTTGCCACCCAGTCTCCTAATTTTGCTTTCTATAACAGTCCTTCTGCACCCCAGTCTTCAACCTCTGCTCTACTTAACAGGCCTTCTGCACCCCAGTCTCTAAACTCTGCTCTCTGTAACAGGCCTTCTGCACCCCAGTCTTCAAACTCTTCTCTCTGCAACAATCATTCTACACCTCAGTCTCTAAAATCTGTTCTCTGTAAGATCCATCTGCAACCCAGTCTTCCAACTCTGCCCTCTCTAACAGTCCTTCTGCACCCCTTCTCCCAACTCTTTTCTCCGTAACAGGCCTCCTGCACCCCAGTCTCCAAAGTCTGTTCTCTATAACAAGACTTCTGCACCCCAGTCTCTAACCACTACTCTCTGCAAAAGTCCTTCTGCGCTCCAGTCTCCAACCTGTGGTCTCTGCAAAGGTGCTTCTGCACCTCAGTCTTAAAACGCTGTTCTCTGCTACGATCCTTTTGCACCTCAGTCTCCAACCTCTCCTCTCTGAAACAATCCTTCTGCACCCCAGTCTCCAACGTTCCTTTCCTCAACAGTCCTTCTGCACCTCAGTCTCCAAATTCTGCTCTTGGCAATAGTCCTTCTTCACCCAAGTCTCCAGCATGTGCTCTCTGCAACAGTCTTTCTAAACCCCAGTCTTCAACTCTGCTCTGTGTAACAGTCCTTCTGCACCCCAGTCTCCAACCTCTGCTCTCTGTAACAATCCTTCTGCAACCCAGTCTCCAACCTCTGCTCTCTGTAACAGTCCTTATGAACCGTATTCTCAAAACTCTGCTCTCTGTTACAGTCTTTCTATACCGCAGTCTCCAACCTCTGCTCTCTGTATCGGTCCCTCTGTACCCAAATTTCCAACCTCTGCTTTCTGTAACAGTTCTTCTGCACCTCAGTCACCAAACTCTGCTCTCTGTAACAGTCCTCCTGCAACTCAGCCTCAAAACTCTGCTCTCTATAACAGTCCTTCTGCAACCCAGTCTCCAACCTCTGCTCTCTGTAGCAGGCCTTATGCACCCCAGTCTCCAAACTCTGCTCTCTGAAACAGTCCTTCTGCACGCCAGTCTGCAACCTCTGCTCTCTGTAACGGTCCTTCTGCACCCTAGTGTCACACCTCTGCTTTTTGTATCATAATTCTTCACCCCAGTTTCCAACGTCTGCTCTGTGTTACAATCCTTCTGCATCTCAGTCTTCAACCTCTGCTCTCTGAAACAGTCCTTCTGCGCCCCAGTCTCCAACCTATTCTTTCTGCAACATTCCTTCTGCACCCCAGTCTCCAGATTGTTCTCTCTGAAACAGTCCTTCTGCGCCCCAGTTCCAACCTCTTCTCTCTGCAACATTCCTTCTGCAGCCCAGTCTACACCTCTGCTCTCTTCAACGATTCTTCTGCAACTCAGTCTTCAACTTCTGCTCTCTTCAACGATCCTTCTGCACCCCAGACATCACCTCTGCTCTCTGTAACTGTTTTTCTGCACCTCAGTCTCCAACCTCTGCTCTCTGCAATGATCCTTATGCACCCCACTCTCCAACATCTGCTCTCTGCAACAGTCGTTCTGCAATCCAGTCTCCAATGTCTCATCTCCTTAACACTCAATCTGCACCCCAATCTCCAACCTCTGTTCTCTGTAAGGTCCTTCTGCACCCTAGTTTTTAAACTCTGCTTTCTGTATCATTTTTCTCCAACCCAGTCTACAAACTCTGCTCTCTGCAACGGTCTTTCTGCACCCAAGTCTCCAAACTCTGTTCTCTGTAACACTCTTTCTTAACACCAGTCTCAAACCTCTGCTCTCTGCAAAGATCTTTCTACACCCCAGTCTCCAACCTATGTAATCTTAAACAGTCCGTCTGCACCTCAGTCTGAAAAATCGTTTCTCTGCAATGATTTTTCTGTACCCCAGTCTCCAAACTCTGCTCTCTGTAACAGTCTTGTTCCACCTCAGTCTCCAACCTCTGCTCTCGGTAAGATCTTTCTGCAACCCTGTCTCCAAACTCTGCTCTTTGTAACAGTCTTTCTGCACCCAAGTCTCCAAACTCTGTTCTCTGTAACACTCTTTCTTAACACCAGTCTCAAACCTCTGCTCTCTGCAAAGATCTTTCTACACCCCAGTCTCCAACCTATGTAATCTTAAACAGTCCGTCTGCACCTCAGTCTGAAAAATCGGTTCTCTGCAATGATTTTTCTGTACCCCAGTCTCCAAACTCTGCTCTCTGTAACAGTCTTGTTCCACCTCAGTCTCCAACCTCTGCTCTCAGTAAGATCTTTCTGCAACCCTGTCTCCAAACTCTGCTCTTTGTAACAGTCCTTCTGCACCCCGGTCTACAAACTCTGCTCTCTGAAACAGTCCTTCTGCACCACAGTATCCAAATTCTGTTCTCTGTAACAATCCTTCTGTACCTCAGTTTTCAAACTCTGACCTCTGCAATGGTCCTACTGCACCCCAGTCTCTAGACTCTGCGCTCTGCAACGATCCTTCTGCACCCCAGTCTCCAACATCTGCTCTCTGCAACAGTCCTTCTGTACATCAGTCTGAAAACTCTGAACTCTGCAAAAATTTTTGTGCACAACCGTCTCTAAACTCTGCTTTCTGTAACAGTCCTTCTGCAACTAAGTCTCTAAACTCTGCTCTCTGTAACAGACCTTCTGAACCCCAGTCTTCAACCTCTGCTCTCTGTAACAGTCCTTCTGCACCCCAGTCTCCAAATCTGCTCTGTGAAACAGTTCGTCTGCATGCCACTCTCCAACCTCTGCTCTCTGTAAGATCCTTCTGCACCCCAATCTCCAAACTCTGATCTCTGTTAAAGTCCTTCTTCACCCCAGTCTCCAACATCTGCTCGCTGCAATAATCCTTCTGCACCCCAGTCTTCAACTTCTGCTCTCTGAAACAGTTCGTCTGCATCCCAGTCTTTAACATCTACTCTCTGAAACAGTCCTTCTGCATCCCATTCTCCAACCTCTGCTTTCTGTGTCAGTCCTTCTGCACCCCAGTCTCCAAACTCTGCTCTCTGTAACAGTCCATCTGTATCTCAGTCTCCAACATCTGCTCTCTATTACAGTCCTTCTGCACCCCAGTCTCCAAACTCTGCTTTCTGTATCAGTCCTTCTGCACCCAAGGCTTCAACCTCTGCTCTCTGTAATAGTCATTCTGCACCTCAGTCTCCAACATCTGCTCTCTACAACATTCCATCTCCACCCCAGTCTCCAACTTCTGCTCTTTGCAAAAGTCCTACTGCACCCCAGTCTCCAACCTCTGCTCTCTGTAAAGGTCCATCTGCACCCCAGTCTCCACACTCTGCTTTCTGTATCAGTTCTTCTGCACCCCAGTTTCCAACCTCTGCTATCTGTAACACTCCTTCTGCACCTAAGTCTCCAACCTCTGCTCTCTTTAACAGTCCTTCTGCACCCCAGTCTCAGACCTCTGCTCTCTGCAACAGTTTTTCTACACCCAAGTTTCCAACCTCTACTCTCTGCAATGATTGTTCAGCACCCCAGTCTCCAACGTCTGCTCTCTGCATCAGTCTTTCTGCACCACAGTCTACAAACTCTGGTCTCTATAGGATTCTTCTGCAACCCAGTTTCCAAACTCTACTCTCTGTGACATTCCTTCTGTACCCCAGTCTCCAACCTCTACTCTCTGTAACAGTCCTTCTGTTTCGCATTCTTCAAACTCTGCTCTCTGCAACTGTCCTTCTGCACCTCAGGCTCCAACCTCTGCTCTCTGCAAAAGTCCTTCTGGACCCAAGTCTCCAAATTCTGCTCTCTGCAACATTTCTTCTACACCCCAGTCTCAAAACTGTGCTCTCTGTAACTGTCCTTCTGCACCCCACTCTCCAACATCTGCTCTGTGTAACAGTTCTTCTGTACTGCAGTCTCCAACCTCTGCTCTCTGTAACTGTCCTCGTCCACCCCAGACTCCAACCTCTGCTATCTGTATCAGTTCTTCTGCACTCAAGTCTCCACCCTCGGCTATCTGTAACAGCACTTATGAACTTCAGTCTTGAAATTCTGCTCTTTGCAACAGTCCTTCTGCACTCCAATCTACAACCTCTGCTCTCTGCAACAGTCCTTCTATACCAAAGTCTCCAACCTCTGCTCTTCAATAGTCCTTCTACACCTCAGTCTCCAAACTCTGCTCTCTGCATTGGTCTTTTTGCAACTCAGTCTCCAACCTCTACTCATTGTAACAGTTCTTTTGCACCTCAGTCTTCAATATCTGCTGTCTGTAAGATCCTTCTGCAATCCAATCCCCATACTCTGCTCTCTGTAACAGTCTTACTGCACCCCTTCTCCAAATTCTACTCTCTGTAACAGGCCTTCTGCACCCCAGTCTAAAACCTCTGCTCTCTGGTACGATGCTTCTGCACCCAAGTGTCCAACCTCTCCTCTCTGCAACAGTCTTTTTGAACCCCAGTCTCCAACATCGGCTCTCTGCATTTGTCCTTCTGCACCTCAGTCTTAAAACTCTGATCTCTTCAACGATCATTCTGCACCCCAGTATTCAACCTCTGTTCTCTGTAACAGTCCTTCTGCACCCCAGTCTCCAACCTCTGCTCTCTGAAAAAGTCCTTCTTCACCTAAGTCTCCAAATTCTGCTCTCTGCAACAGTCCTTCTGCAACCCAGTCTTTAACCTCTGCTGTCTGCCAAAATCATTCTTCACCCCAGGTTCCAACATCTGATTTCTGTATCAGTCTTGCACCCCAGTCTCCGAAATCTGCTCTCTGTAACAGTCTTTCCTCACCTCAGTCTCCAACCTCTGCTCTCTGCAACGATCCTAATAAACCACAGAC